>NC_052633.1:36990062-37290062 GCF_016161935.1 Mauremys reevesii | reverse complement strand
TGAGAAGTGCAACAGAGAATTACAGCCCCCGTTCCCTCTCATCTCCTTGATCTCTTTGCTTAGGTTGTGTCTTCTAAGTACGCCTCCTGGGAGACCTTTGCACCACTGCACACATGCAGAATTCATGTCTGGTGCAAAAAAAAATTTCCAGCAAAAAATACATTGTGCCCAAGAAGTGCTGAAGTTCTACCTTTCACCCACCACAGGTCGCTGTGGCCCCAGAAGAGCCAGCAGCTGACTGCATTCATCACAGCATCCTGCCCGCGGAGCCAGGTTAGGACAGACAGAGTGGGGCACACAGGGCTGCTGGGGGATCCGAGGCTGGGCTTCAGAAGGACTAGTGGGGGGAACAGATGGGGAAAGCACTCATGAGCTAGTGGGGTGACAGCATTGAGTCAGGCACTGAATGGGAGGGGTGCTGCAGGGCCACAAGAGGGTGCAGGGACATGTGCAGATGTGCCTGACTGAATGGGAGAGGCTTGGGATGGGGGGAGGCTCCCCAACTACCTAATAATTCCTCCCTTCTCCCCCCAAAAAATCCTGTTCCATACTTCTCCCTCCCACACCAAGCAACCCTCCAGGTTCACTCCCACAGTCCTTCCCGCTCCCTCAGCTCCTTCATTACCCCTGACTCCTCCCAGCCTTTGCACTGCTTCTGAGGAGTGCAGGAAATATGTTTCTGTATTGTAGTTCAAATGAATTACTCAAAGTTATGTATTAATATGCCTACTAAGGAATCTATTTGTCAAAAAAACATTACTTGCATCTTTTTTTGTGTGTGTGTATACTATAACAGACATACATGCTGACAGGTATTTTGAAATAAATTACCAAAATATTTGAAACCATTGTGATTATATTGTGTTATTTTGACAAATAAAAGAGGCAGAATTTTGCAGAGTTTTTCAAATATTGTGCACAGAATTTTGAATGTTTTGGTGCAGAATTCCCCAGGGAGTAGAGAGGTACAGTTCAGAACTGGGGCCAGAGTCTTCCAGGAATAAACTTCTTTAGTTTTAAAATATCTCTCTGGCCTTCTTTGCATATAATAATTGAAAAGAAAGCACACTATTTTCTTCTTCTTTCCATAAAAAGCTTATGGGAATATATCTTACTACTGATTTTTGTACAAAGCTCCAATTGACTTTGGTTGACATTTAAGGCCAGATTTGTTACTTCAGTGACTGCTCAGAATCAGACAAACCCCAAACTGTATTTAAACATCTCTGTTCTCCAAAAGCATGAGAAAACTAACTGTATTCAGCAAGTTATGAAGTTTGCTGGGAAAAATAAGAACCAGTGGAAGGCAAACCTGAAAAGAAAATGAATTAAACTAGTAAGAGATTTAGACAATTTCTACTTTTTTTTTTAAATTATGGAGCCATGCTTATAGCTCCACCAATCAGTAATACTTTAGGTTCGAACCAGGTTCTACTATAATTATAAGTGCTTAAAGGAGGTAAGCAACATTAGACCTATAGGTGTATTACATTGAAGTTACATCAAAGGTGCCTACAGCACATGGAAAGGTTCCCTTTTTTAGTCTGTATATATTGAAACATATAAAATAAACATGATCCTTATTTTGAGACTCCACATAATTCTGGTTAGTGAAACTGGCTTGACCTGAAATTGACAGGTTTGCTCTGAAGACAAAGGAGAATTTTCTGCAAACTTTGAAGAAAACTGGTCAAACTGAGTTTTAAGTCGGTAAAAAATTATTCATTTGGAATTTTGACAAGCATAACAGCGTTCTAGATCCCATTAGCTCAGAAATGTCTGGTTAGTACCCCTTGAAATTTCCCATATATTTAAATCTACTGCAAACTTGTGCTCAGGCTATATTTGAAGAAATTGCTCTAAAACTACAAAACATTACTAACGATAGTTGTATTTCTGATGAAAGGTTATAGCATGTGTATGACAGACAGAGTGAAACAGGATGCCAGATGTTATGACCCTGGACGGAAATGCAGAACTATTTTGCTGATTGAGCCGTGTAGCTAGATGAGGTGAATTTCATTAGAACCAACTAAGGAAGAAAAAAAAGAAAGCTGAGTTATTCTTAAAAATGATAGAGCTAAGAAGAGGACAGGAAATCTTGTAGAGGGAAGCCCTGGGGATAAAACAGTGAAAAGAAGCTTGAGTGAGGGTTAATGGAAAACTGTAAATAGCGTCCTGCCTTGAAGTTTTCTTACATATGTTATGTTTCTAAAGCTGCAGAATAAAAGCATACCCCAGGAACAGGCATACATTCTCAACAAGCCCCTGCTGTGCATGTATACTATGTTGTGTGGGGGAATGGTGTAGGTACCTCACCCATTCACAGTGAGTATGTCACCCAATAATGGCTGGTTAGAGTGAGTATAAGAATCCTCTCTGTAGTTGCCAGGTAATGGAGAGATTTTTCTGTCTTAAAAAAGGTAGAGACCTATGTTTTTTGGATCTGTAGACTTGGTTCTAGTTCAGGTGCTGGTGGTGTATTTATTTAGTCATTTGTAGCTGTGAGAACCAAAGGCTAATTAAGTAGAGCTTGTCAGGCTTTTGGGTTGACTGGCAGGTATCCAGCCAGGTCCGCAAAGGTTCTGGACACATGTTGCTAATTGAAAGAATTGAGAGACTCAGTATCAGTTTTATAAATTTTATTGAAACACAAAAATAAAATGTAACCAAAACTAAGCTACTATTAATAATATTAAATGAACTAGGATCTATGTTTTTACAGTGCCTAGCACAATGGAGTCCTGGTCCATGACTAGAGGGTTCCTGGGAGCTACAGTAATACATAAGAAAAAAAAAAAAAGCAACACAACTATCAAATCAATATCAAAATCAACAAATTGGCCTCAATACTGGACTGCAATTAAACCATCAATCCTTACAAATTCTAAGACAGAATCTGAGAAGGTGGCTGTTTAGTTATAAATCCCAACTAAAGAATTTAACCAATGTCTATTGGGTTTATAATTTGAATGGTTAAGAAGCTTAATGCTGAAAGCAAATTATTCTCTAGTGTCTGGAACACAATCCCAGAGTTAATTAAAAAGCTTCCCCTTAGATTTTAAATTTCTGTGACCTGGCTAACCCTTTCTGCCCTTCCCCCCGCCCCCCACACTCCTGCCTGGAGATATTAGAATACAGACTTTAACAACACACTCTTGATAAGGAAAAGTTTGAAACTACCAGAAGTTACCGGTGACAATCTCAAGTCTCAGGATTTTTAAACATCAACCACACTTTAATGAGTAATTTCATGAGACAAAAGTTAGGGCTGTTTCCAGACACCTTCCCCATGTGGACTTTATGGGATATCTGACTCTCTGAGTAGGAGCTGAATCTACAGTTAAGGAGCCAAGCAGTGATATTTTGCTAGCACAGTGCTTCTCACTAGCAGACCTTCTTTGGGTGCAGGGAGACTGATCAAAGGCTGGAGTGGCCTTGTTGGTGCTTGTGACTTCCTCTCGTCAAAGTTGCTGGCCTTATAGGATCTGGAACTCTTACCCCTCAGGTAGTCTGCTGACCTGAAAGACTAGGGGTGTCAGCTTTACCCTTGATTCTTATGGCTGGCGAGCTTCGCTCACTCCTTCTTGCAACATCTTCCCCCAAGGTCTTTGGACAAGTCCAGTGTAAAAGCTATTTTGGAGTCATGCAACTTGATCCAATTACATCTGAATTAGGCCATCCTTAGTGATCATCAACTTGGAAAAGTTCCACTTAAATCAGCAATTTTAAATATATTTGATGTTTGCGTACCAGAGACGGACATCAGCATTTCCTCAAACCACATAAAACAATCTGGATACAAATGACCACTTTGGAGGAAGTTGGCATGGAAGTTGGGTGTAAAAGGTCCTGTGTCACCAGTTTATGGAAAGTTAGACATAAAAATCCTTTAAAAACTAGGATTTAAATCCTTTAAAAGCTAGGACCCCTTTTCAACAGTCACTCAACATTCATTCATCAGCAAAACTGAAAATAACATCAAACAATGATCTGTTTCATCATCGCCACTTTCTATTCTTCTTGAAACAAGGCAATTAAAGTACCTAAACTATTACTGAACTGGGCAAACAGCTTGTTGTCTGGAATCTACATCTTAACAGAGATAAGTTACATACAAACTTTTGAAGACACCTATTTAAGAAATAAAAATTGCAAATTTCTATAAAGGTCTGTATAGCCATAAAAGCGGTTGTCCTCATATAGCAGCAGGTCATTGCAGAATGGTACCAGACTTTTTTCCTCTATATGATGACAATTGGCTAAACTGTTTAGCTTTATGCATAATTAAAATTACATTATGGAATCACACAGAAGAACCTCCATAGTTAAGGATGCATCCAGGGATCCAACACAAGACCCTTATTTTCATGGTCCTAGTAACTGTGCAAGGAGAAACTATTTCCAGCTAAGTCTCCTGTGGTGTGTCAGAGTGACCCTCCCATGGACTCAGCTACCCAACAACTCTTCAGCGCAAGTCCGACTTATCTCCCATAAAACACCTGCTCTCTATTGCCCTTCTTCCACCTACACCTATTATCTCTCCACTGAATGTCACTATCCACTTCTGGGCTCCCCACAATGCTATTGTATAAAGCAAAGGGAGACCTGAATAGGTAAAGGGCGAGGTAAAGGGTTACTTAGTGGGGGGAGACCTAGATTGTGAGCATGTCCTTAGATGGGCTCCAAAGCTACATTGACCCCGATAGCTCTGCTTTGCTCTCTGCTCCCACCAGCCTACCTTAGAATACCTCCCTGGTGAATCACAGAGTCAGGCTAGCAGCATCAAAGAATGGAAATAGTTGGTGGAACTTGACAGTTCTATCAGCTTTTCCTTGTAGGGAATCAAGCAACCGGTTATGGCAAATAGAAATAATTCTAACATTTTAAATTAAAACATACAGTGTGGCCTACATCTGAGCTGTCATGTGAATGAATGTGCTAAGTTTGGGGCAATTGTGATAAAGTTAGTGCAGCCTGAAAACATTTCAGGTGAAATTTCAAAATGGGCTTATTTGGAAATGTTTCTTCTGCTAAAGTTACTATTTGAGAAAAAAATACAGACAATTCAGTTGGCTCAGAAAAAGTTAGAGTATTAAATGTGGAAACTGAACTCATTTAATAAAGTGTGAAATTAGGGATTTTAGTCCTGTTTGAAGTACAATCCGAGTGCAACCGTAACAGAGCACTCAGATTTCTCCTGATATTTAACTGAGATCAATTTAACTGCATCAATCTGATGATTGCTATTAAACAACAAAGGTTAAAAAAAATCCTATATTTTACTTGCTACAGGTCTAATTTACAAGTTCTCTCGTTCCCCTTTTAGGCCCCTCCCTTCCCATACACAAGACGACTGGAAGTTATGTCTGAAACTATTTCCTTTTAGGTCCTGTCCACACTCTGGCTGAAGTCACACAGCCAACAACTGTATTTAGCACATAGTAGTTGCTATCATGGTTTCCACTAACAAATGTGGGCAGGGATTTCTTTTTTTATTAGAATAATGCTGACTAAAGTGTAGGCCTACATTAAAGTGGTCTAAAGCATGGTTTTCAAATTATCCCCAATGGCGGTGGAAAATTAAATTAAATACAGCTGTTGCTAGAGTAGTTCAAACTGTAGCATGGACAGAATCAATCTTTTGGTCACTAGTGACCACCAAAAACGGCACTTTGGTATTTCTCCTATCTGCTCCTGATGCATTGTCTTGATAATGCCTGGTTAGTTGATTGACAAAAGCTTTCATTTCTGTCAGCACTGCAGAAGACCAAGCTGAGTTATTCTGCTGCATGCAATCAATTAAGTTACCAACTAAGTTTTGATTCTAGACTCCTGTGGAAAGTGTTGAGGTAAGAGGCAGTGAAACCACAACTCATTCCCACCAGAGGCAGATGACAGTAACTGATTTTCAGACATCGTGTTATGCTTGCATAGTAGTGGCATTTACTGAATCTTGTTTTGATTCATAACAGACAATTTGATAGGGAAGTCACTGATCATAGGCTAACAGGTGTCATTTTTACAGTCACTTTTCTAACAGCCACATTTTAGTGCACCCCAGTTGTTTGCATATATTGCAGATTTTACCAAAGCACAGATTGTTTAGATTAGAGATGGACCATGAAATTCAAGTTTGGGAATGGAAGTTGCACAGATCCAGAGTGCTGAACTAGAAACAGACCAGTGTGGCAATGCTGACTTCACACAGGTGAAGGGAGCTGGAATGGGGGTTCTGGTTTGGGACAGTTTCTAGTTTAAATGTGTGTTATTTTTACTCTAAAAGGAACAACCCTAAGATCCATCATTATAGAGCCTCCATAGATGTATGCTGATGAATCTGATTAAGAACTAATCACCTGCGAGATGGTATTCTTTGAATAATGCACTGTTTTGGGAATAATACTTGGCAAAAGCAAGCTGTCTACTCTCTCCTATCCAAAGAGTACCTGAGACTACATGCTACTGTAATATTTCCAAATTTGCATTTTTCAGATGGAATAAACCTACAGCACTGTTCTACTTTGCTTCCTATGCAGCAATGATTCTAGGAACATGCTCTTATATTTCAGAGAGGGAAATAGATGACTATAATCACTCAAGCTTTAGACCTAGTCCCTCTAGCAACTTCTAAAGAAAAGAGAAGGATTTACTAGATTACCTATTCAATGTGAACTCTGCAACCTACGTTTACAAACTAGACAATCCTATTGGTCAAAAACTACATAGGCAAGTGTAGGAGTCCCTGGACTGGATTGCAAAGGGAAGAAGTGTTGAGCCGTGGAGGTCACCTGGATGAGTTGTTCATATTATCGTCAGATCTGATATCACAAAGTCTTGCTGTTCTGAGTGACTTCATTGACTATGAAGACAAACTCTTCTAGATTGATTCAAGAGCTCTTAACAACCAAGGGCTGTCTCTCTGGTGGGCTTTTGCTGAGTTAGCCCCATACTGGATTTATTTTGGAGTTTGAATAAGAGATCCAGAACACTGCTTCCTATGGTTGGAGGTCAGGGCTCACGGTTTGAGGTGGAAGACCTGTTTTAATTGGTCTGTCCTTGGAGACTAAAGAAAACTAGCTAGACTTCAAAATTCTTGGAGGGAGTATACCGTAAAAACCAATGAATTATTCTACCCAGCAGTTTCTTGGAACACACTTTTTCAGTCTCTACCATTAAATACTCTCAAATGTCCCCCTACCTTTGTGTCATTGGAGAAAGAAGAAAGTTTATCACCAGTGGTGGAAATCACAATCTGAGCTTGATCACAGGACAGAATTTTTGAATTTAGATCATGGCTGTGATGGAGATAAAAGCAGAGCTCTTTTTCACTCCACCACAAGGACAATGAAGTCCCAGACAGCAGAAATGTTCCAGGTCAAGACAACCTAATGAATCTGGGCTACCTCCACTAATACAGAGTTGAGCATTTCTCACTCAGAATTTTTCTACTACTTCCCAGAGAAGACTTATTGAGTTCAGATGAGATATGCACTTTGATGGAGTAATTTTCATACCCACTGTGGGGGAAAATAGTAAGTGCAACATCTTCTATCCTTGACTTTAAATTAGTTTTATCCTTTGCGGTCCTGGAAGTGCTTCATGAACTTCAGTTTACAGCCTCTATTTGGGTCAGTCTCTCTCATGGGTTGTTAAACTGAGTGGGATGATACTGACTCTATTATTGGTGAAGCAAGTCAGTGCTTCTTTGGGGGAGAGCAGAAAGCCAAAAATTTCTTCAATAAGCAGTTATTAGATGGCTATTGTTTAAGAAACTGGCTCTTGATGCAGAGAATCTTGACAATAATTGCCCTGTATCTAACCTTCCTGTTTTGGGGAAGGTTACTGTGAAGGTTTTAGCCAAACAGCTTTGCCAATACCTTGAGTATTCCGATAACCAAATCTAAAACCAGTTTGAAAGGATTCCAGGGTAAGTTATGGAGGCAACTCTGAGGATTTTCCTCCTGGCAATGGACAAAGATGAAATATCTGTGGGGTCAAGTAGGAACAAGTCAATGGGACATATGTTTCTAACTCACTTCTGAAAATCCCATCCTCTATTCCATTCTCTCAAAGAAGACCCAGACAATACATCGGGCAATAGCTCCTCTGTCCTAAGCATTCTCTTGCATGTGGTGCCGAAGGTTCTAACCTGTTAGCTTTCCTGTTCAATGTGCAAATAAACTCCCTCATATAGCAAGGACGTTTGGGCTGCGAGGACACCAATCTGCTGATTACGCTCAGTTCCTCTTTTTAATATCAGACCTGAATAGGGGAGCGGCTGAGCTCTCCCAGTGTACGTCTGAGATTGGGTCCTAGATGAGGCTCAATCCACAGAAGATGGCGGTTGACTGGGGGAAACATCCAGGAGATGATAGAGTTGATTTCTTGAAAGAGGGGATTTGCTCACCTTTTGTCATAAAGACACACAAACTAGGCAGGTGAAGCCCCGTTGGATCCCTGACTGCTTTTACAAGGCCAGGTAACAGCTATGGCCAGAAGTGCTAATTTTCATCTACTTTCTGAGACAGATTTTTCCATTCTGATGCAGACCTTGCCATGATGATCCATGTGTATGTCATCTCTAGAATCGATTACTTATCAACAAAGCTTCCCTTAACTCTCTCTCTCTCTCAGATTTCATCCAATATGAAACATGGCTGCCCACTTAGTGGTGCTTCTCACTGGCTTCAAATTTGCTTCTGGATGCAATTAACAGCAATAGTTTGAGCTATGAGGATCAATATTTGGTTGTTTTCAAACTGCAATCAGTGTATCACCAGTTATCTGGGGGGCTGACAAATGAAACAGTAACAGAACCAAGCAGTAGAGAATTGTTGGGCTTGGGGAGAGAGAACATTTGCTCTCTTACAAAACAGTAATGAAGATAATGAGAAAGTTAAACCAGTGGTCATGCTTGGCTTGGGGCGGAGTCCTGGTTACCTGAGCAACTACCCATCCTTACTTTATATTATGGTAACTGAGATCAGCTGAGGCACTTGAGCTAACAACCTCCTTGATTTAAATATGAGAAGGCTAAAGACATGGTATTTTCAATGAGGGAACCTCTACATTGCTCACTTCTCCCCCAAGTTGGTTTGACAAGACACAAGGCCAATATAATCAGTCATGCTTTTACCAAAGACTATATTTGGGAGGATATTCAAGACTTCTCTTTTTTGAGGGGCAAGGAAGTGGTCTTATTGACATAAAGAGAAACATGTCTTCAGTGAATTAATCCATGCTTTTATAAAACCTAAGTATATTTAATGCCCATAAACCAAAATATTGAGAATTTTGAAGCATGAATTTGGGATTAAACTAAAATCTGACTGGTGCCGAGGCTAAGTGAAGATTTTGCTGGGATCCTACTGTTTACAATCAAAGTGCTCAACTGCAGATCTTTAAGGGGGGTTTTATTTTCTATGCATTTTCTGATGGTACCTAAATACAGATGACTATTTACACATGGTAGTCACATTAAACAACTTTTTCTTAATAAAAGACTATTCTAGATTAAGTAGAGCAAGGAATTAAATTCTGCTTTCTTATTGCATGCTAACTGATTTTTATCTGCTAGGAAACAAAAATTGGTATTAAAAGTACCATGTTGTTCACTGTTTTCTGAAGCAATCAGAGCTTCACTTCTCTAGTGATGCTTCTAAGTTTTTAGAAGATATTGAGCCAGTTGTGATTCTTCTGACTATTGCTAACAATTTTCATTCCAAATTTAATATTATTACACTGTTGCAGGTGTGTGAAGGCATCCATTTTCTCCAATGGAATTAAATGCTCATTTATTTTACATGCCATGACCACAGCCTTGGAGTTATCCAAATATGAAACTAACTCTGGTGTTTTATTATAACCTCTTGTTCCTCTAAAAGTAAATTCCATTACCGAACTTATATCGCATATTTTAAATCTGTGTGTACCACTTTCTGTAAGTGACATTTTGGAATGAACAAATATCAAAACATTATGAAATAGTTCCAGGATTATGAACAGACCACTGATGTATTCAGAAATTAAAAGCTGCTGTTTGAACTCCATAAAGCATCAAAAGAACAAATAATTGACAGATGCTGGTAGCTAATTAGAAAAATAAGGGTTGTATAAAATAAAAAAAAAACTTTTGGCGGCTAGCTGTACTTTTGTGTATAATTATTAAATATAAATACATATACACACAGAATACCAATTTGTAATCACAACTGATGTATAGTATTGCATATAATTTAGTATTGCATATAATTTTTACCTTATCTTGATTATGAACCTTAGAAGTTATGCTTGTATCAGTAAAACACATTTTAAACCAGCCTAGCCTGAAGAAGCATTTTGATTGCCTAATTTAACTTTGTAAAGGAGTCGTAAATCTTATAGTTGGTCTCTGTAAACCTCACAGCTGGAACATTCTAACACTACCTTGCAGTTTCCAGTGATCAAAGTTACTTACTTTATATATCAAACTAAGAATTTCATAATGGAAATAATGCAACATCAGGGGGTGCAGTTATCATGAAATAATTACACTCCTGGGAGATTACAGATAAGGCTGTACCCCAGGGGTGTGATTATCCCATGATAACCAACCACATCCACTGAAATTGCCTTATTGCAAAAATAATCTCTATTCACTGGTGAAATATTATTCAATAGGCGATTTTTTTTTTAAAGGTTTTTTTTTTTTTATCTTGAATCACCAACTGAATAAGTATAATGGTCTGCATGCAAAGAAAAATAAAACGAAACTAAGTCAGTACTGGGTTGTTATTGTTTTCCTGCTTGCTGCAGCGTAGCCCTACATTTTAGATCTTGAGAAACAACTGTCTCCTCTCACAGAACAGGACTCTGATTAGCAGGAGACATGTGCTTTAATCTGTAGAGGCCCAATCCTGCAGCAATTCCACATGTGGAATTCTCACTGAAGTCAATGGGAGGTCTGTACACGGAGCAGATATGGTATCCAGCCCGAAAGGGCAATGCAAGTCTGTTTGTATGTAAAGAGGAAAATAATTCCAATGCAGGTTCCTTAACATATCACTACCAAAGGCCCAAATGCTTTTTTATTAACTATTAAAACAATTTCAGTTTTTACAGGAGTGATAGTTATTGTTGTTGAATTGCAACTTAATATGTCACACTTGCACAGTGCTTTTTATGTACAAAATGTTTTCCAAACATTATTGAATCAGTCCACACAACAACCCTATGAGCTAGGTAATAGGATCACAGTTTTATATAGATGGGGAAACTGAAGCAAAGATTTTAAATGACTTGACCACACAGTCATAATCTCCTTTTCATTCACTTGCAACTCTGAGGCTGAAAATAGTCTCAGCCTAGAGGAGCCGCTTTTTTGGGTTTTACTGTGAAGGGGCAGCTGGGGTGGAGGATTGGGGATGAGATGTGAAATTCCCATTCACCGATTTTGGGGATGGGGCTGAGGAAACAACTTTTTTTTTCTCCCTTTTTAAACCCCCCTCCTTTACCCCACCCCCCGAAATTTCTCATGAGTCTGTTTAGACATAAGAATATAAGAATGGCCATACTGGGTCAGAACAGTGGTCCATCTAGCTCAGCCTCTTGTCTTCTGACAGTGGCCGGCACCAGATGCTTCGGAGGGAACGAACGGAACATGGCAATTATCGAGTGATCCATCCCATCATACAGTCCCATCTAGTGCTCAACAAAAAGCAACATTCTAGAAGAGTTATTTATACACACACACACACACACAAAATTCAGTACAGGCAATTAAAAGTTAAGTGCACTGTTCTTAAACACCTAAAGAACAAAGTGAGTAGGATTTTAAAAAAAACTTCTAGCAGTAGGCTACCCTAAAACTGTCAACAAGACATCAGAAATAGCTGAAATGTGAGAAATTATGCTTGACAGCAGATCATCATGAAGTATAGCATTTATAGTTCTGCTCATCCCCTGCCTTAGTCTCTTCAACAAGATCCACCCAGCACCGCCTGAATGAAAACTTTTGCCGTATTTAAATTGTAAATAAATAATTTTGGCTTTCAGTGAGATTTAGGAGCCTTAGGCACTTTTAAAAATTTTACTCTTAGACTTTATCAGATGTAGAACTAACATTTCAAATAACATGATATTTGAAACAAAAACAGACATTCCTCCATTAATGCTATGGGGCATCTTAACATGGTAGTCTAGTCAACAAAGGTTTGTCCTTATTGGGAAACAAAATAGAGAGGAATATTTGACTAAGTGCAATGTTCAAAATTTCTCTTAAATAAGGCAAGCACCTTCCCTATGTCCATACAGTAAAAGTTTGGCAGTGATAGATTGCTACCACTTTATTTGACACAGCTGGCCTGGAAAGGAAATATTTGTCCTGTGTTTAAGAGCCCTTCTACTCTACAGAACTTTAAAGACTTTAGGACTAGGTTATAATGGGTTGATTCCATACACAGCAACATGGTTATCACATGGTTGCTAGTTATATGAATGTAATATGTTTCGATCCTTCTTCGGAGCAGGCTGTAAACAGGTTAACACTACTGATCTACTCTATAGACAGGACAAGGCAGGGCATTGCTTGTCTTCCCATGAACCCAAGGTATGTTTACATTTGAGCTGGGAGGTACATTTCCCAGCTCATGTAGATTTACCCAATCTAGCTCTGCTCAAGCTGCTGGAGAGAGGACTTAAACTGGGAGTTTCCTGCCTCCCATGTAACTGCAAACCACCAGGCTACAGAGTCACTCCGGTATTTTCTCTTTGGCCCAATGATTCTTTCATTATTCATTCAAAGTGGAACAGCTTCAACATGGGGCCAGAGAGCCAGCATGACAGTAACTCTAGCTTGGTGGTTAGAGCACTCAGCTGGGAGGTAGGTGACCCAGAACCACTTTCCCTGCTCCAAATACTTATTTTATGTTTTTAATTATTTACCCAGAAGGGAACAGCTTCTCCAGAAGAGACTGAGAACACCTTATACCCCAGCGGCTAGGACACTCACCCGAGAGGCGGCAGATCCTTGTTCAAATCTCTCCTACCCTTCAGATGGAGGATGAACTTGCACTGGGAGTCTCCCCATTCCAAGTGTCTACTCTAACCACTGAGCTAAAAGTTATGAAGGAAGTCCTCCAACTTCTCCTTCCCTGGCATTTTGTATAAGCTTCTCTGTAGGATCCAATCAGATAGACAAGGTCCAAGCACATTTACTGGATCAGGAATCGCAAGCACGTTAGGAAAAGCAATGTGCATCTTCCCCTGGTTCACGTATCACTCTGAGTCCTAGGCACCTGGCATGGGGCTGCAGTGTGCATGCTCAGAGGCAGATGCACAGGTACTTAGGGAACTTTTACTGTACAAATCTGGGCACCGGGTGAGTTCAGGCACCTACAGAATTTGAAGGTAGGTAAGTGGAGGCCTTGCGAATCCCAGTGGGACCTGATTCTGGGATTTAGGCACCTAAAGCAGCAGGTAGGTGTTTAAGTCGATCTGTGAATCTAGTCCCTAGTATCTAGAACAGTGGTCCTCAACCTATTTACCACTGTGGGCCGCACATGCAGCTCTCTGTGTGTTATGCGGGCTGCAGCCACACAATATTATATCTATATCTGTATACACACACAACCTGTACGGCCCTGAGGATGTCACATGTGCCGCAGCTGTGTGCTGATTGGGCCGCAAGCAGCCCGTGGGTTGAGAACCACTCGTCTAGAACGTTACAAAATCTTCGTATTAATCCACCCACACACACCCCAAAAAATCAATCCCACAATTCTCATTTAGGTCTTGGGTTGGCAGCCAAAACAAATGGAAGTGCTTTGGATTATTTGTGTTTTATATGGATTCCTGCTAGCTTTCTAAAATTAAAGGGAGGTAACATTTATTTGCTATGCATTGAAAAGTCACAAGCTCTCACTTGGATTTTTAACTAATGCTCTCTTCATTAATTGTTCAGGTATTATAAAGAAATTAGTGACAGGATTTATTGAGCACCTGGATTTTGGGGAAGAAAGAGGAGTCAAAAATGACATCAAAGTTATGTGCCTGGGCAGCGGGAAAGACAGTACAATTGTCAATGGATAAGCCAGGACTAGCAAAGGGAAAAAAGCAAGCAAGCCAATGGGGAAAAACAGCAACTGTCATGGATTCCAGTTTAGCCATGTGTGTACACTAATAATTAACCATTTAGAGTCTGTATTAAAGCTACAGAGCATATAGCTAGTGATATCAAATAAAAAGACACAAACTCAAGAATCAGGAAATTCACTGATGCTCACTCACATCAACTAACTTAAGCCCCATTTGCACATGTAGGTGTAAAGCTTTCCTTCTCTATTATGGACAAGGAAAGCCCAGAATGCAGTAGAAACCAGGTGTATTTGTCTGTGGATGGGAGACGGACAAATGTTTGGGACACAGGGAAAAATGCAGGGAACCAATCAGGGGATCTGCAACCCGTGTGCTGCAAAAAATTATGGCTGTCGATTATTCACAGTTAACTCATGCGATTAATTTTTTTGAGTTAATCACGATTAACAGTGCGATTAAAACTGCAATTAAACAATAGAATACCAATTGAAATTTGTTAAATATTTTAGATGTTTTTTCTACATTTTCATATATATTGAATTCTGTGTTGTAATTGAAATCAAAGTGTATATTATTTTTGATTAAATATTTGCACTGTAAAAATTATGAACAAAAGAAATTGTATTTTTCAATTCACCTCATACAAGTACTGTAGTGCAATCTCTGTCATGAAAGTGCAACTTACAAATGTAGAATTTTTTTTGTTACGCTCTAAAACAAAACAATGTAAAACTTCAAAGCCTACAAAGTCCACTCAGCCCTACTTCTTGTTCAGCCAATCACTAAGACAAACAAGTTCTTATTAACAATGTCACCAGAAAGTGAGGACAGGTATTTGCATGGCACTTTTGTAGGTGGCATTGCAACGTATTTGCATGCCAGATATGCTAAACATTCATATGCCCCCCTTTATGCTTCGGCCATCATTCCAGAGAACATGCTTCCATGTTGTAGCATTTGCAGATACAGGAAGCAATTCATGATGAAATTCTCTGGGCAAGACTGGAAGGCCTTTCATCCTATCTACTCAGCTGTTTCTAGCCATTGCAAACATTTGAAAAGTCCCTTCTATGTAAAAGGCTAATTCATGCCTACCATCCAGATAGTAGAGAGTCTCTGTTCCTCCTTGTTACCATGTGGTTTTGGATAGAAGACTGGTAGGAAGATATCCTGGTTACTAGGGAATTGCGAGACCACCTTTGGCAGGAAGGCTGGGTTTGGTCACAGTTGAAACTTGTCCTTGAAGATGACTGTATAAGGGTGGCTCCAAAGTAAGGGCTCAAATCTCTGAGACCCTTCTGGCAGAAGTGGCCACTAAGGCGGCCACTTTCCAGGATAAGTAGAGCAGCGCGCATATGGCCAGCAGTTGAAATGGAGGTCCTATTAGACTTGCAAACACCAAAATGAGGGAGTGGCTGATGTACTTGGGGGTATAACTGCTCCAAGGCCCTTAAGAAAACGACCACAGATCAATTTTGAGAAGACAGACTGGCCACTTACCCATGAGTGAAAAGCCAAGACTGCAACTAGATGGACCCTAACAGATGAAACTGTTAGGCAAGGGTTCTCAAACTGGGGGTCGGGACCCCTCAGGGGGTCGCAAGGTTATTACATGGGGGGTTGCGAGCTGTCAACCTTCACCCCAAACCCTGCTTTGCCTCCAGCATTTATAATGGCGTTAAATATATAAAAAAGTGGTTTTATTTTATGGGGGGAGGGCACACTCAGAGACTTGCTATGTGAAAGGGGTCACCAGTAAAAAAGTTTGAGAGCCACTGCTGTTAGGCCTTGCAGTTTCAAGTGGATTAAACAATCTAGAATGAAAGGTAGTGTTGACTGTGTAGGCGAAACCCCTTGCTGTGCAGACTAGATTGAGAATCTCTTCCACTTTGCCAGGTAAGTGGCTCTAGTGGATGGTTTTCTGCTCCCTAACAGTACCTTGTGAACAGGCCTGGAGCATGCTAGTTGTGCAAGGTTCAGCCATGGAGCTTCCAGGCTGTGAGTGAAAGGGACTCTAGGTTCCGATGACATAGGTGGCCGTGGTCCTGGGAGATCAGTTCTGGAAACAGAGACAGGCGGATTGGCAGTTCCACCGAGAGGTCCAGGAGGGTAGTGAACCAGTGCTGACAGGGCCAAGCCAATCAGGTTAAGATGCAACCCATCCCTTCTGACCTTCACCAGGATCTTGTGTATGAGGGGAAAGGGAGGGAATGCATAGAAGAGATGATCTGTCCAAGGGAGGAGAAAGGCACCTGCAAGTGAGCCCAGGCTGTGACCAAGAAAGGAGCAGAACTGAAGACACTTCTTGTTGTGCTTCATCACACAGAGATCTATCTGGGGAGTCCCCCACTTCTGGAAAATGCCTTTCACAACATCTGGACGGATGGACCACTCGTGGTGGTTGGAGAAGGATCTGCTGAGATGATCATAGAATTCAAGATCAGAAGGGACCATTATGATCATCTAGTCTGACCTCCTGCAAGATGCAGGCCACATAGCCGATCCACCCACTCCTTAGCAAGAGACCCCTGCCCCATGCTTCGGAGGAAGGCGAAAAACCTCCAGGGCCATTGCCAATCTTCCCTGGAGGAAAATTCCTTCCCGACCCCAAATATGGCGGTCAGCTGAACCCCGAGCATGCGGGCAAGACTCTCCAGCCATACCCTTGGAAAAGGTTATATCATATCATTGACCCATTGTACTATTTACCAGTGTGGCACTTAATTGACCTATTGACTAAGCCCGTTATCCTATCATACCATCTCCTCCATAAACTTATCTAGCTTAATCTTAAAGTCATGGAGGTCCTTCGCCCCCACTGTTTCCCTCGGTAGGCTGTTCCAGTATTGCACTCCCCTGATGGTTAGAAACCTTCGTCTAATTTCAAGCCTGAATTTCCTGACTGACAATTTATATCCATTTGTCCTCGTGTCCACATTAGCACTGAGCTGGAATAATTCCTCTCCTTCCCTGGTATTTATCCCTCTGATATATTTAAAGAGTGTAATCATATCTCCTCTTATCCTTCTTTTGGTTAAGGAAAACAAACCAAGCTCCTCAAGTCTCCTTTCATACGACAGGCCTTCCATTCCTCGGATCATTCTAGTGGCCCTTCTTTGTACCCGTTCCAGTTCGAATTCATCCTTCTTAAACATGGGAGACCAAAACTGCACACAATACTCCAAATGAGGTCTCACCAACGCCTTATATAACGGGACTAGCACCTCCTTATCCCTACTAGAAATACCTCGCCTAATGCATCCCAAGACCGCATTAGCTTTTTTAACGGCCACATCACATTGCCTACTCATAGTCATCCTACGATCAACCAGGACTCCTAGGTCCTTCTCCTCCTCCGTTACTTCCAACTGGTGCGTCCCCAGCTTATAACTAAAGTTCTTGTTAGTCATCCCTAAATGCATAACCTTACACTTCTCACTATTGAATTTCATCCTGTTACTAATACTCCAGTTTACAAGGTCATCCAAATCTCCCTGGAGAATATCCCGATCCTCTTCTGAATTGGCAATACCTCCCAACTTAGTGTCATCCGCAAACTTTATCAGCCCACTCCTACTCTTGGTTCCCAGGTCAGCAATAAATAGACTGAATAAAATCGGACCCAAAACCGAGCCTTGAGGAACTCCACTGATCTGTTAGCTTGTTCTGCAACCCTGGGAGATAGGAAGCTTCGAGGTGGAGTGAGTGGGCTATGCAGAATTGCCACAGGCGAAGAGCTTCCTGGCATAGGAGAGAGGAGTGTGCTCCACTCTGCCTGTTTATATAAAACACTGCTGTCGTGTTGTCTGTAAGGACTGATACACACTTGCCCTGCAAGTGGGGTTGGAACACCTGGCAGGCGAGGTGCAATGATCTGAGTTTCCTCATGCTGATGTATTGTGAGAGCTCTTCTGGAGACCAGAGGACCTGAAGAACCCCAAGTGAGCCCCCCATCCCATCGCTGACACGCCTGTAATGAGACATTGATGGTTGGCGCCTCAAGAATGGGACTCCTGCATATATTGCCCACAGGTCCAGCCACCAAAGAAGGGTGGTGATCCCCAAAGGGGGAAGTGAGACCATCATGTCCAAATGGTGTCGGCCCGGTGCATATACTGATGCCAGCCAAGTCTGAAGAGCTCTGAACCGTAGTCTCTTGTATTTCATTACACAGGAACATGATGCCACAAATACCAATGCTTCAGGCAGTTTCTTCCCATGGTAATGGGGTGATTTTCAGGCTCTCTCTGAGCACCCTTAGAGCTTGGGATCGGGTTTCTGTGAAGAAGGCTTTGGCCTGGACCGAGTCGAGGATCAACCCAATGAATTCTATCCTTTGAACCAGGGAGAAGGTAGACTTCTGCATATTTATCCACAGTCCCAGGTCCTGGAAAGCTGATTAACTTTACAGTTGCCTCCACCTAGCCCTTGATCTGACCTCTGATCAGCTAGTCATCAAGGTAAACCCCCTGCCTCCTCCGGAAGGCTGTGACGATTGCCATTCACTTTCTGAACATACAAGGGACCGCTGACAGGCCAAATGGGAGGATAGTAAATTGGTAGTGCACGTGGCTCACGATGAATCATAGGAACCTTCTGTGAACCCGAAATATGGAAATGTGAGAATAAGTATCCTTCAAATCAAGGGTAGGATACCAGTTCCCTGGATCCAGAGAAGGGATAATGGAGGCCAAAGAGACCATGCGGAACTTCAGCTTCTTCATGAATCTGTTGAAGTTCTGCATGTCCAGGTTCAGTCTGAGATCGCCATTAGCTTTCAGGATTAGGAAATAACGGGAGCAGAACCCCTGGCCCCTTAACTCCAGCAGAACCTCCTCCACTGCTCCCGCCCTTAGGAGCAACTGTACCTCCTGGGCTAGAAGTTGCTCTTGAGAAGGGTGCCTAAAGAGGGACAGGGAAGGAAGGTGGAAAGGAGGGGAACAACTGAATTGAGTATCCCAGTGCTATCATGCATAGCACCAAGCAATCTGAGGTAATGCAAGCCCTCACCTAATAGAAGTGGGACAGCTGGTCCACAATTAGGGAAATTGGATCCAAATGTCCTGGAACATCATCACCAAGCATCTCATCAAAAGGCCTGCTTAGACCCTGCCAATTACCCTAGGGGGTGCAGGCACGGAGGCTGACAAGGACTGAGACGGAGGCCTCCTTTTATAGCCTCTACTCTTTCTCTTACTGTAGTCTCGTCTTGATTGTGGCAGGTAGAAGCAAGCCGCCAGTTGGGACTTATAAAGAAGGAGCCAGAGTATGTAACACTAGGGATTTCAGGGTGGCTTGAGTCTTCAGACTATGCAGCTTGGCATCTGTTTGCGCCGAGAAGAGTGATGTGCCTTCAAAGGGAAGATCCTGCAATGTCTGCTGCACCTCTTAGAGTAACAGAGGACTGAAGCCACAAGTTTCTCCTCATAACTACAGCTGAAGCCATGGATCAGGTTGCAGAGTCAGCTGTGTCCAAGGCTGCCTGAAGAGACGCCCTTACCACCGATTTTCCCTTCTCAACTAGGGCCGAGCATCCACCCCTGGACTCCTGTGGCAATAGTTCCTTAAATTTTGCCACTGCGTTTCAGGAATTAAAATCATAATGGTTCAGGAGCACTTGCTAGTTCATGATCCTGAGCTGGAGGCCACCAGCTGAATAGACCCTTGCTGCCAAAAAGATCTAGATTTTTGCATCTTTGGCCTTGGGATTTGGCCCCTGCTGCTCCCACTCATTGGCTGCTGAAACCACCAGCAAATCCAGTGAGGGGGTAGTTAGGGGTGGGGGTTCCAGGAGGGGGTGGTCAGGGAACAGGGAGGTGGGGTTGGATGGGGGTAAGGTCCGGGGGGGGAGCAGTTAGGGGCAGGGGGTCTCAGGAGGGGGCATTCAGGGGACAGGGAGCAGGGAGGGTTGGATAGGGGGTGGGGTCCCAGGGGACAGTCAGGGAGCAGGAAGGGTTGGATAGGGGTGGGGGTGGGGTCCCAAGAGGGGGTGGTCTGGGGACAAGGAGTGGGGGGGTTGGATGGGTCAGGGGTGCCTTCCCTACCCGGCCCTCCATACCGTTTCGCAACCCCAATGTGGCCCTCGGGCCAAAAAGTTTGCCCACCCCTGTGCTAGGAGGTGCATGGCTTCAGAGCACACAAACTGTGGAAATTATAGTGCTTATGTTTAAATGGAAAGTATGTCAGATGTACTAAATCCCTTTCACTATGCTCTTAGCAGTTGCTTGGGAAGAAGGCCTGGGGACAGGTACCTGACTAGGAAAAGGCCTGGGACACTCAGAGATTACTTAGGGTTGATGACAAACTAGTTAGGTTTTCAAGACACTGAAACGTGGCCTTGGTGCAGTTATAAATGGGAAGAAGAATAAGCACAATACGATGTGTGAACACTTATTTACAAATGTTTTTAAATTTCACAAGAGTATTTGATGATTATATATGTCAAGATTGACTTCAGCACAAAATTGAATTTTCTGAGTATAAAAGCATGTCTCACTAGCAATAGCTATAAAGTATAATTCCCCATCCCCCTACCCACACACATATACCAGTAAAACTTTCCAATCAAAATTTCTTCTAAGCTGTAAACAACATTATAAGCCATTGAATACAGAGGCTCAGAAAGACTGCCATCTCATCTACAACTATACAGTTGCTTTTATGATGGTATGCTCTTCTGACAATGTTTAAAAGCAAAGCAGCATGATAGTTTCTTGAAGTAAAGCTTTATGGCACTTCCTTTCAATAAAGGAACACCAAATAACTTTTTGAATTAGTCCCTTTAAATAAGACAGATCGTCAACAGGCTGACTATGCAAAAAGAACTAATAGTTATTACATGAAAGCAACATAGTTTAGCTTCTATCCTTGGCCTCTCTGCTCAGAAAGTTAACGAGGGTGCCAATTGTAATGGTGTTCCTGAAGAAATGACTTGAGAATACATTTCATTCTGAGACTGTAAGATCTGCTATAGTCTGCAGTGGAATGTGCCACAGCATGAAGACTCCTTTATGTTTTTGTAACACACCTCTTCAGTGCAACTAGAATCACTCTTAGATACTTCATTATGACTGTGAAACTATCACAATCTTGGGTCAAATTACTGAAGACAAAAATTGAATTCCCCTTCAAGCATTCAAAGTAAATATAGCGTGCTATGTATTAAATCACATGTGCATCTGATTAAAGGATGGTATGATCTAAAAATAAAATGCAGCGTGTTTCTAGTCAACAAGAAAGATGACAGAGCAAAATCACTGTTCTTGAAGCAGTGGTAACCTAACACTAGGGGAAAATGTGGCATTTAGAAAACTAAGCCTCAATTACTTGTCGATTAATTTATTTAGGCACTTCAGAGATCTAAGAAATTAAGACAAACTACCCCTATGTACTCGATCATAAGCCGGTTTGTTTATAAGCCAACCCCCCCAGGATGGATAAGTAAAAATGGAAATTTTTTATAACCCGTTCATAAGCCGACCCTATAATTCAGGGGTCAGCAAACTTTGGCTCCTGTGCCACCAGGATAAGCCGCTGGCGGGCCAAGATGGTTTGTTTACCTCAAGCTTCCACAGACACGGAGGTAAACCTAAGTAAACAAAGTATCCCGGCGCGCCAGCTGCTTACCCTGATGGGCCGGGACAGCAACTGTTGGGGAAATGTTTTGGGGATGGGGGAGAGAAGCTGGGAGTCAGGGGAGTAACCCCTGTGACCACCCCCCACATGACTCCACCCCTAGCCCAGGACCCCCCCACTCTCCCCATCCCATCCCTTCCTACCTTATCTGGGGAGGGCCAGGGGAGGATGTCTCTGGCCTAGCTGGAGCTGCTCCGACAGGCTGGGCAGCGCGGCCACAGCCTGCTCCAGCGGGCCAGACCGGGCAGCATGGCCGCAGCGTGCTCCAGCGGGCTGGGCGGCACGGCCGCAGTGTGCTCTGGCAGGCCGGGCAGTGCGGCCACAGCCTGCTCTGAGGGGTGGGGCCGAGCAGCAGGGCTGCAGCCTGCCAGCCCCGGAGCTGCAGTTGCTTCAGAGGCTGGGGGGACAGCAGCCTGTCCAAAAGCAGAGACTCTGGCCCCGCCTCTTCCCTTCTGGCTCTGCTGCCTCTCCTTGCTCCTTCTGTTGTGGGGAGGGGCTGTGTCCACCTCTCCCTCTCTATACCCATTCATAAGCCAACCCCCTTTTCTGGTGCTTCCCTTTTTTACTAAAAAAAAAATTCAGCTTATGAACGAGTATATACGGTATGTCACCAGTATGAATTGGTGTTCCCTACTTCCCATGCCCTTATGGTTTGAGTCTGAATTGTGGTTACACAATTTTGATGGTCCATTTAACTCATTAGTTTATCAACACAGAAGAATCTTTTTTCCATTCAGAACTGAAGTAGACATCACAAGGCTGCATCAGAACTAGATGCCTACATAAAGGGGCAAAGCAATGTCACCAGGACAATGTTCATAGGATTTCTTTTTCACATATTACTAATTAGATCTTTGGAATCTAAGATATGATCTAGAAATTACAATAGATACAACGTTTAGAATCAAGGATTCTCGTTTCCTATTTCATCTACCATTTGAAACATGATGTACCTGTACATTCAACATTTAGATCTAAGAAATGCCTTCAAGATTTATGGTCAGTCCTTTCTGAGATAGACAATTACAAAACATTTTAAATGCATTTCTAGTGCCTACCTGATCCATCACTGGAAACTGAACTTGCATTAATTCCAGAAAGACCAAACAAAGGACATTCTCGGTCAGTGTTTACATGACCCCACTTGTGGCATTTAATACACCTCACATTCCGCACCTGATGAATAAACAGCATAGACATAATTGAGTTAACAATATAATTTCATGTCTTCTAGTAATTTGCTATGTTCTTAAGTCTAAGGAGGTGTTTTAACTTACTGAATAGGATACAATTAATGTGAATGTCATGTAGTTAGACAAACATTTGAAATACACCTAAGACACTCAGAGGTAAATGTAACTTGCCTGGATACCAAATGGCTGATCTCTGATGTTCATGTCATCCTTAGCATATCTGTTATATGCAGAAAGAAACAGATTAAAATCTTAAGATTAATACAATCAAATAATCAGAAAAGTTTTTCAAACTATCATATACAAAACTACCACAGAACATCTCATTGTTAGATGTATAGGATTCATATCTATTCCAAAAATCAAAGTATCTCAAACAATACACACAAGTGGGAGGAATTTCAAATAACTTAAAAGTGTACTTAAGTGTTCAGTACTAAAACAGTTGTTTTCAAATGTGCACCTGGAACAAAACCAAGAGAAAAATAGCTGATTGAGGAGTTGTGTGTGTTCTAGTTTTAAAAGCTTGATTAACCAGCCATGACAGAATAAGAGAAGCCACCTGCCTGAAAAGTAACAGAAGGAAAGAAAGCACAACAAAATGGAAACTAGCTCCAAAAAGAGTGGATTTTATCCAGATAAATAAACAGTTCTTACTTTTCTCGTGGGGCTACTTTCTGCCATTCAAATTTGTACTCAGTTTCTCCCTCTTGCTGTAAAACATAAAATACAAGAATGTTGAAAATCTCATATCAAGTTTGAAAGTTATATTAAGTAATTGTAAAGAAAGTGTTAAGAATTGATGTGCTGGATTACCTCTTTGGTTTCTTCTTTGAAGTACAGAAAAGCATGAAAAAAAAATAAGACAGGACATTAATCACGGACATAGCCTGTTGTGGATATCTACATCGGAGGCAGAACATTTTAAAGTTCTATAATACTGTAATACTGCCTTGAAACATAAGTATAAAATTTCCTCCCCTCAGACTTTTCAAATTAACACAACAAAGGAGCAGGAGGACATAGCTGAAGTTATAGAGCATTTTTGCTCCTTGGTGTTGAGCTCTGCATTCATTAGTAGTAAATACAAGTGAAGTTCAGAGTAACAAAACAACCTAATGAGCCAGTATCTAGGGTCTTGATCCTCCTAACACTTATGCACAAGCTTAACTTCACTACTGTGAGTAGTCTCAGATTTCCACAGGGCTACTTATGTTAGTGAAGTCATACATGTGCTTAAATGCTTACAGGATTGGGGCCTACGTTTTCAATTCTTGAGAAAATACTTAAAATAAGATTTCATAGTGAAACATTATTACACAAAATGAAATTAATGTTTATCATACAAAGATTTTGATTTAAGGTAAAGTCCAGTGATACATTACTGTAAGTTAGATACAACAGTAATATAGGTACAGATCCTTTAAGACTTAAAGTTTAAGTCAGAGACTCTCAACCTTTCCAGACTACTGTACCCCTTTCAGGAGTCTGATTTGTCTTGCGTAACCACAAGTATCCCAAGTTTCATCTCACTTAAAAACTACTTGCTTACAAAATCAGACATAAAAATATAAAAGTGTCATAGCATACTATGACTCAAAAATTGCATACTTTCTCATTTTTACCATATAATTATAAAATAAATCAAATTGAATATAAATATTGTACTTACATTTCAGTGTACAGTATATAGAGCATCTGTGTGACATTTTAGTTTGTATTGACTTCGCTAGTGCTTTTTATGTAGCCCGTTGTAAAACTTGGCAAAATCTAGATCAGTTGATGTCCCCCCTGGAAAACCTCTGTGTACCCCCAGGGGTATGCATACCCCTAGTTGAGAACCACTGCGTTAAGTAATTATCGGCAAATGCTATAACATTAAGAATTTTTTAGGTTTTTCTAAATACCATCACTATTCCTGGATAACTATTCAGCATCTCTCTACAGGGGTGCTTTCTTAATGATACAGTAGAACCTCACTAATTTTCACTTAGCTAACCACAAATCTGATTATTCTTACATAAACTCTACCAGCCTCACTCGACTTTGTAGCAATTGAACAATAGTGCTGTAGTAGGATCTCATATTACTGGTTATCATTACTTTTACAAATATACTCACCTACATTTACTACTAGACTATGAAATGAAATAAATAATTAAACCTAAACTGTACTTGTCAAGATAAATGAACACATTTCTTGCTAATTTATAAAATGTGGTAATTCACAATCTGTTTCATTAGTAAGGTTCTACTGTACTTCCTAGCAGGGGCACAGGTTGCTGACATGAAGAGGAACTCAATCAACCAGTTTTCTCATTAGAAACCACTGGAAATCTGTTTCATTGTTACTGTAAGGCAAGTTCTAGTTATATTAATGTCTTTGGTTAAAAGTACCATAAAAACCAACTAGAAAAGTAGGCATTAAAACAAAAAACAAAACAAAACATTAATTCAGGTACTATGTCCCTTAGTCCCTTGCTAATTTTTGTGGTTTTACAATAATTGTAACTTAAAAAAAAAGTGTGTTTCTCACTTCAGGGGAAACTGGAACACAGGGAAAACCTATTGACTATACCGGGGAAAGAGACAATCCAACTATGCACAAAATGCTGTCAGACACACAAAGTAAACTAACACAAAAACTAGAGGAAAACAATATTCCTGTATTTCAGAGATAGTCATTTTAAGGGTTACTTGTAACAACAGTAAAGTTAAAAGATTACATTTGTGTCTAAGATTGTTTAAATTGACAGACTTTTTAAGAACCCGGTTTAAGAGCCTTTAAGTTAAATTATAGAACTTACTTTACAAAGAAGCTGTCTCATTTCCAAGGGCTTCTAATGTGGATTCAGATTCTCTCTGGTCATACTGACAAGATGTGGGCTATTTAATTATTCTGATTAAACATTATATGCTTTTTAGCGATGTACTCTCTTGTAATTAGAAGAAGTCTTAGCACGTTACATTTGATTCATTAAAGTACTACCTTATTCATACTACAAACTCACTTAGAAATAGAAAAAAATCTGCTAGTGTTCTATATATCTACAAAACACTATTGCAGGCAGGTCCTACTATAGAAAGGTTGCCTGACACTTCCCATTATAAGACCCTGTTTCGGTCATTTTAACAACTTTCCCAAACTTCAGTCATTTGGGTTAACATTTCCCTTGCAAGGCTTCTGCCTCAGGCTGAGATTTTTTTTAAGTTTCAGCAAAAAAGCTTAAGGCATTTCAGAGAACACTATTAGGGTAAAATATGTTGTTTTGCCCAGGATTTAAAAAAAACAAAACTTTACAACCATTTCAGTGAGAAGCTCTAGCACCACCATGCTTCGGAGCAAAGGCTTGAAATTTGGCAGGAGAAACAGGGATCACCATTGTCAGGGATCAACAGAAGGTACATCTTGTAAAAATGTTTATACTTTAAAAAAAAAAAAGTTTCTCATTCCAGAGAACATTGGGAAACAGTTTTCCTGTGGAAACAATAGTATGTGATGTCATAAAAGATTGCATATCTCATAATGCAAGTGCACAAAGGTTGCCTGGGCAACATTAAGTATGTCATTTCCTAACTTTTGAGCACTTGACGTTACAACCTTAAGGTTATTAGCAGTTTTTTGTGCAAGCGCACAACATATTTAGATCAAATTTTCCACAAGATGTTAAGAAATCAGGGTACCTTTCTTTGCTCCTGGTGGGGCCTCATACATAAAATTAAGACCATTCTTCACACGCTCATCACCCATAAGCAATCTAAATTAAAAGAACAGTTTAGGACATATCACAGGAAATACACAAATTTACGTTATTTATGAAAAGAGCTATTTTACAATAGACATGAAAAGCACACAAGAGAATTGTGACAATAATTCACAATTTCCCATTTGTTAGGTTAACATTACAGATTAAATATTAAAAGAATATAGAGATTGGTCAATGGCTTTGCAGGCACTGCTACATAACACAATACATGAATGTTTCAGAAGACACCTGTCTCACTTCTGTGCTAGCAGCATTATGAAAAACAGACTTGGGCTGGTACACTTGTACCACACACATTTGCAGCAATCTCTGGTAACTTGTTGCTCCAAGCAGAGACCGTAGTATTGCATTTATATGAATCAGATGAATACTCATAAAACTTTTGAAGTATTAGTTGAGCAAGCAGAAAAATGATGGTCCAAAACAAAAGGAGCGACCAAAATGGAAACCAGGCGGTGATGCAACTTCAAGCACCTGAATATGGTCTGTTTCTTGATACCATAGAATACAGAGAGGGAGGAAAATTTAGCTTTTATTCATACTGCGGAAGTTCTCACCTATTATCATAAGATTCCTGTTCTTTAAGGTATTGTTGCATTAGTTCTTCTTGTTTCTTCTTATCATACGATATTTTCTGTTCTGCCATCCATACCTATTTAAAATACACATTAGTTAAAAATTAATCTTAAATGTTCATTACCTATAAGTAAAATCCTGTTATAGCAGAGATGCACATAAAGCAATATAGTCTCACAGTCTACTTATATATTAACCAGGGCTGTAAAGCAATTAAAAAAAATTAATCACGATTAATCACACTGTTGAACAATAATAGAATACTATTTATTTAAATATTTTTGGATGTTTTGTACATTTTCAAATATATTGATTTCAATTACAACACTGAATACAAAGTGAACAGTGTTCACTTTATATTTATTTTTTATTACAAACATTTGCACTGTAAAAAACAAGAAATAGTATTTTTCAATTCACCTAATACAAGTACTGTAGTGCAATCTCTATCATGAAAGTTGAACTTACAAATGTAGAATTATGTACAATACAAACCTGCATTCAAAAATAAAGCAATGTAAAATTAAAGCCTACAAGTCCTTGTTCAGCCAATCGCTCAGACAAACAAGTTTGTTTACATTTGGAGAAGATAATGTTGCCTGCTTCTTGTTTACAATGTCACTTGAAAGTGAGCACAGATATTTGCATGGCACTGATCTGGCCAGCATCACAAGATATTTACGTGCCAGATGCGCTAAAGATTCATAAGTCTCTTGATGCTTCAATCACTATTCCAGAGAACATGCATCCATGCTGATGATGGGTTCTGCTCAATAACGAGCCAAAGCGCTGCAGACCGAAGCATGTTCATTTTCATCATCTGAGTCAGATGCCACCAACAGAAGGTTGATTTCCTTTTTGGTGGTTCGGGTTCTGTAGTTTCCACATCGGAGTGTTGCTCTTTTAAGACTTCTGAAAGCATGCTCCACACCTCGTCCCGCTCAGATTTTGGAAGACACTTCAGATTCTTAAATCTTGGGTCAAGTGCTGTAGCTATCTTTAGAAATTTCAATTTGGTATCATATTTGCATTTTGTCAAATTTGCAGTGAAAGTGTTCTTAAAATGAACAACATGTGCTGGGTCATCATTCGAGACTGCTGTAACATGAACTATATGGCAAAATGCGGGTAAAACAGAGCAGGAGACATACAATTCTCCCCCAAAGAGTTCAGTCACTAATTTAATTAATGCATTTTTTTTTAACGAGCGTCATCAGCATGGAAGCACGTCCTCTGGAATGATGGCCAAAGCATGAAGAGGCATATGAATATTTAGCACATCTGGCACGTAAATATCTTGCGATGCCTGCTACAACAGTGCCATGCAAATGCCTGTTCTCACTTTCAGGTGCCATTGTAATTAAGAAGTGGGCAGCATTATCTCCCGTAAATGTAAAAAAAACTTGTTTGTCTGAGTGATTTGCTGAACAAAAGTAGGACTGAGTGGACTTGTAGGCTCTAAGGTTTTGCATCGTTTTGTTTGAGTGCAGTTATGTAACAAAAAAACCCTACATTTGTAAGTTGCACTTTCATGATAAAGAGATTGCACTACAGTACTTGTATGAGGTAAATTGAAAAATACTATTTCTTTTATCATTTTTACAGTGCAAATATTTGTAATAAAAAATAATATGAAGTGAACACTGTACACTTTGTATTCTGTGTTGTAATTGATATATTTAAAAATGAAGAAAAAACATCCAAAATATTTAATAAATTTCAATTGGTATTCTATTGTTAGTGTGATTAATTGTGATTAATTTTTTATCACAATTTCTGAGTTAATAATGTGAGTTAACTGCAATTAATCGACAGCCCTAATATTAACATGATTAGAATTGTGATTTGCTGCTTATGATCAAATAACATCTACAAATTCTTCATATAAACAAAATAGAATAAAAGGATGCCTGTACAAAATTATATCCTATAAAATAATGTCCAACTACATCTGTATGTGCAGCAAACAATCATTGCATTGCAAAATGATGCAGATAAAAGAGGTATCATTCCGAGGTCATTTTTCTGCAGATGTGCACATCATCAAAAATAGCTAAAAGCAAAAGTTGGACTGTAATAAGGGAAGACTTAAGGTGTTTTAACCCACAGAAATGAATCAAATAATATTAAATAAACTTTATAAGAGGATAATAAGATGAAACAATACTACCATCATCCAACTTTAGGTTATTTTACTCTAAAGAGATGCCACAGAAATTATAAAAAATGAATTGTCAAATTATAGCTTTCTTATCTCACATGTGGCAGGAGGAGGAAGGTCATCTGGACTGAGATGGGCTGCTGGAAATAAGCATCTCAGCGGGATAGGAAAAAGAGCTGGCTGCAGTGCTACATCAGCTCTGTGTAGGGATACTGCTATGCCCTCCCACTTTTTACCAGCCACAAGTGTGAGCAATGGGGGGAGGTGTCGGAGAGGGGTGGCTCGAGGGGGCAGGGCCTTGGGGAAAGGGGGCAATGTGAGGGAGCGGGGCCATGGTTTGGATGCCCGTGGCCCTGTCAATTTTAGGGACCTTCCGTTGCCCCTGGCTCTGTGGATCAAGATTACAGCCTAAATGTGGGTTTCTGAACAGCAGAATAAATCACACCCATCCTGGATAAGGATAATCGTGTGATAATCACCTAACAGCACTTGGATCCTTTACAAACTATTAAGTTAGTTAATAACAAAAACTGCACATATGCATTTACATGTACAGATATGCACAATGGTGAGCTCAAAGCAGTTACTAAATATACCAGTCATTGCCTGAGCTCAGTGTTATACTTTCAATGGACACTACCAGGAACACACTTCAATGCTATGGTAAGGAGGGCAGTATAAAAACCTATATAGAATAGAATAAAGCCAAAGTACCCCCCTCTGCACCATTCTGGCCTCAGGGTAGGTCAGATAGTGTTTCCACCCTTTCCCCCGGACTTCTGCCAGTCAGGTAGTGGGGCAGCTCTGACTGAAGCTGATTAAGGGATATAATGAAGCCACATTTCGCCCAACTGCTTTGGCCATACACCCTCTCTCCAGTCAGCACTGCCCACCACTGGGACAGGAGGTCAGGGCTGCCTTGTACTGCTCTGATCCCCTAAACAAACTTTTTCCTGAACAGGCACCTTCTGTCAAGGTCTATGCTCACTTCTATCAATGAATTTGTTCCAGGGTCCTCATTTGTTATTGGTGCAATTTTCTATCTTGTGGCTGTAAGCTTTAGTATACTATTGTCTCATCTTTATGGCTTATGTCGTATATTAGAGGCAAAGTAAGAGGTCACACTTCAGATGGGCTGTTAAATGCAGTTATTTTATACTCATCACACATTGATTTTTAGGTGCAGATTAATCAATCTCACAGCACAATCTTGCGTACAGTCCTCTCAATGAAGCAATAATTAGCTAGCAATAATTTGTTAACAGAAAATGCAGTTAAGTCACAATCTCATGTTTAAAAATGCAGAAATAAAGAACATATTTCCAACTTCTACATGTCAATGCAAGTGACTCTTAAAATAAGGGACCTGATCACGCAAACAGATGTGCTAATGTGGCCATATCATATCTGTTTCCAGATTACAGCCAAGATTAGGACCTACTCCTTATGTGCTATAACCAGCCCCTCAGGTTTGTCTGCCCTAGTGATCCCCCCCCCCCCCCGACACACCCCATTAACTCAAAGTACTTAACATACTTAACACATTAACTACTCTGATACTTGTAAAGGTTAGTCTGGATTCTCCCCAAATGTTTATTACAAATACAGATGTCTGGAATAGCCTTTACAAATATGTTAACTACCTGGAGTTAATTGGCAAACAAGGTAAGGGTTTGTCTACACATGGATTTATTCTGGAATAGCTAGCTACGCCATGTGTGATAACTCTTATGGATTGTCTACACTTAAAAGACAACTGCAGCTGCATCGTTGTAGTTCTACAGTGAAGACACTACCTATGCTGACTGGAGGGGTTCTCCCATTGGTGTAGATAATCCGCCTCCCCAAGAGGCAGTAGCTAGGTTGACAGAATTCTCCTGTTGACCTAGCACCAAAGGTTAGGTTGGGTTAACTGCATTGCTCAAGGGTGTGGATTTTTCGCATCCCTGAATGATTTAGTTATGTCGACCTAATTTCCTAGTGTAGACCAGACCTTACTGTGGATTAAGCTAAATCAGGAAAAGGCATTCTTATTCCACAAGTGGCCATACCTGGAGTTATTCTGCAATATTCTGCTTTAAATTCAAACCCTACCTCAACCCAGAGTAATTTTCATGTATAGAGGAGCCCTAAAAAGCTCTAGCATAGACAAAGCTGGGAAAGGTCTACACTCCAGACTTCTGTCAGCACAACCAAGTCAGCGAGCGGTGTATATTGTAGACACAGCTACACTGGCAAAGCTGTTTTTAGCAGTGTAGTTCGTTTCAATCATAGAGGGTGGTTTTACTAAACAGATACAAAGCACAGCTTTGTCAGTATAAGCTGCATCCACCCTAGGATCACTTTGCCAATTTAGTATACTGGTATCCTCTACCGGTAAAGTGTGCCTACTGTTGACATAGCTGCAGTGTGTAAATCTATCCTGGGCAGCTGCTTGATGTATTGTGCCAGCCAGGATGGCTCTCATCCCTTTTTTAATTTTTTTAAAATACTTTGACAATACACTCACTTCTCATGACAATCAAATAATGTGAATCTGGAAAAGTTGAGGAAGAAATTACCCACTTCCTGTCTTTTTAAGAGCCAGCCTTAAGGAAAATGGTGCCCTGGGCGAACTTGTATTTTGGTACCCTGTCCTCCCTGGGCGTCACCTCCCTCATTGCCTGGCTCCCGTGGGCTCCCCAACCCCTGAACCCCCATCCTGCACCCCAACCCCTGCATTGTGCCCCCTCCTGCACCTACATAGGGAAATTGACCTGGATGCATGGAGCAGCTGGCTTTGCTGCTCACTCCCCACTCCAATGCTGCTCCTCCAACACACCCCTAGGAGGTTGTGAGGGGAAGAGCGAGGTCAGGGCTCCCTGCATCCTGGTCACTTCTGCCACCCAGGGCTGTGTAAGGGGAAGACAGCAGAGCAGCAGCTCTTGATGCTCACCTCACAGCACAGCCCAGGTGAGGTAAGTGATCTGGATGCACAGAGCGCTTGGTGTTGCTCCTCGCTCCCTCCCCCCCCACAGTCCCCTGGGGTCATGGAGGAATGTTGGGGAGTGAGCAGCATCTGTGCATCACTGCTCGCCCCTCCCCCATGTTCCTCCACTGGGAGGAAGCAGGGAGAAAACTGGGCACCCTACCACCCAGCGCTCCCCTGCTAACCAGGAAAAGCTTCTGACTCCATACTGACAAGGGGCACCTCTGCACTGCCGCCCGGTATCCTCTTGACCACAGTGCCCCTGGGAGGTTGCCCGGTGACCCACCCCTAAGGCCAGCCCTCTTTATAGGTTACTATTATCTAATAGGTTACTGTGCCCAAAGTGTGGTTTGCATCTCATAATACAGACTGAAACCCATTTCTGCCAATGAATCCAGGCTGATGGTCTCTAAATCCAGAAACTGGATCTGCATGGAGTCGCATTCAAATACAGGGCACCAGCTCCAAAATGTTTACAATTTAATTTCAGAATTGATGCAAAGCAAAACAAAGCAGTAGACAGGGTATGTAGTGGAATGGCAGAGGTGACATCAGTAAGATTACATGTTTACTTAGGGCAAGCACAAGGAACGTTTAATAAAACTTCCGCCAAGTCATGCAGCGTCCCCTGACTAGTCCCCAAACTCTCCTGACTGCTGTCTCACCACTTTCTACAAGTTACAGCATGTATGACAGCCAGTTTTAGACATTTTGTTTTCTAGAACAAAGTTGATGCACTCTAAAAATGTCAAACCCAAGTTGTTTCAGGTCAATAACCAGCATGATATGGCCAAGCCCCATCAAAATTAGGACTCCTTTTGGAGGAAAAAAAAAAATATATGGCCCAAATTTACCAGAGAGGTTACCGAGGGGGTTGGAGGGAATGTACTGGGGGTCAGTGGCTCTGGCCAGGGTGGTATCAGGGGGTTGTACCAGGGGTCAGTGGCTCCATCCTGTGCAGTACTGGGGGGCTGTACCAGGGGTCAGTAGCTCCGGCCGGGGCTGTACCAAGGGTCAGTATCTCTGGCTGGGGTGGTATCAGGGGGTTGTACTGGGGGTCAGTGTCTCTGGCCGGAGCTGTACTGAGGGTCAGTGTCTCTGGCCAGGGTGGTATCTGGGGGTTGTACCAGGGGTTAGTGACTGACGGGAGGGGGGGCTGTGGCCGAGGCGCTATCGGAGGGCTGTACCGGGGGAGGGGGCTGTGGCCGGGCGGTATCAGGAGGTTGTACCAGGGGTCAATGTCTCTGGTCAGGGAGGTAGCAGGGGGCAGTACCGGGTGTCTGTGCCTGTACCGAGGGTTGGGGGCTGTGGCCGGGGCTGTACCGGAGATCAGTGTCTCCGCCGCGGGGTGTCGGGGGCTATACTGGGGTCGGGGCTCCGGCCGGGCGGTATCGGGGTTGGGAGCTGTGGCCGGGCGGTGTCGGGGCTGTACCGGGGTTAGTGTCTCCGGCCGGGCGGTATCGGGGCTGTACCGGGGTCGGGGCTGTGGCCGGGCGGTATCGGGGCTGTACCGGGGTTGGGGGCTGTGGCCGGGCGGTATCGGGGCTGTACCGGGGTTGGGGGCTGTGGCCGGGACGGTATCGGGGCTGTACCGGGGTTGGGGGCTGTGGCCGGGATGGTATCGGGGCTGGGGCTGTGGCCGGGACGGTATCGGGGCTGTACCGGGGTTGGGGGCTGTGGCCGACGGTATCGGGGCTGTACCGGGGTTGGGGGCTTCGCCAGGGCGGTGTCGGGGCTGTGGCCGGGCGGTATCGGGGCTGTACCGGGGTTGGGGCTGTGGCCGGGCGGTATCGGGGCTGTACCGTGGGTTGGGGCTGTGGCCGGGCGGTGTCGGGGCTGTACCGTGGGTTGGGGCTGTGGCCGGGCGGTGTCGGGGCTGTACCGGGGTTAGTGTCTCCGGCCGGGCGGTATCGGGGCTGTGGCCGGGGTGGTATCGAGGGGCTGTACCGGGTCGGGGCTGTGGCCGGGCGGTATCGGGGCTGTGGCCGGGGTCGGGGCTGTGGCCGGAGGTCGGGGCTGTGGCCGGGCGGTATCGGGGCTGTACCGGGGTTAGTGTCTCCGGCCGGGCGGTATCGGGGCTGTACCGGGGTCGGGGCTCCGGCCGGGCGGTATCGGGGTTGGGAGCTGTGGCCGGGCGGTGTCGGGGCTGTACCGGGGTTAGTGTCTCCGGCCGGGGCGGTATCGGGGCTGTACCGGGGTCGGGGGCTGTGGCCGGGGCGGTATCGGGGCTGTACCGGGGTTGGGGCTGTGGCCGGGACGGTATCGGGGCTGTACCGGGGTTGGGGGCTGTGGCCGGGACGGTATCTGGGGCTGTACCGGGGTTGGGGGCTGTGGCCGGGACGGTATCAGGGGCTGTACCGGGGTTGGGGGCTGTGGCCGGGACGGTATCGGGGCTGTACCGGGGTTGGGGCTGTGGCCGGGACGGTATCTGGGGCTGTACCGGGGTTGGGGGCTGTGGCCGGGGCGGTATCGGGGGCTGTACCGTGGGTTGGGGGCTGTGGCCGGGGCGGTGTCGGGGGCTGTACCGTGGGTTGGGGGCTGTGGCCGGGGCGGTGTCGGGGGCTGTACCGGGGGTTAGTGTCTCCGGCCGGGGCGGTCTCGGGGGCTGTGGCCGGGGCGGTATCGGGGGCTGTACCGGGGGTCGGGGGCTCCGGCCGGGGCGGTGTCGGGGGCTGTACCGGGGGTCGGGGGCTCCGGCCGGGGCGGTGTCGGGGGCTGTACCGGGGGTTGGGGGCTCCGGCCCCGCTCGCTCACCTTTTTGATGTTGGATTTGGAGGCGGGGTGAAAGTCTTTCTTGCACATGAAGTTGGCGAAGGATTTCCCCATGGCGGCGGCGCTGGGCCCGGGTCGCTCTGCTGCGCCGGGCTGGGGCCCAGCTTCCGGGGCAGGGGGCGGGGCTTCCTGCAGGGGGCGGGGCTGGGCGAGACCTGCCCCCACTCGGAGTCGGGCGGCGGGCTGCGTGCGCCAGGTGAGACCTGCGCGGAGCCCGCCCGGGCCTGACAGCCCGTAGCCCCGCCCCGCGGGATCCCCGCCCCTCCCCGCCAACCCCAGTTCCCGGGATCCCCCCTCCCGCCGCTGACAGTTCCGGGTCCCGACAGGATCCCTGTACCCTCCCCCCCGCGCGCGCCTGGCCCCGCGGGACCCCGGTTCCCCGCCCCTCTTGAGGGGAGCAGCCAGACGGGCCCGGGCTGCACTAACGGCCCCGCGGCCTGGAGTCCCGGCTCCCGCGGGAGAGCGGCTCCCCGTGGGCCATTGCGCCCGGCAGCTCTCGCCCAGCGGGTGGTTTCTAGTCTGTGTTTCGGGACCCAGGCCAGAGAAAAGCAGCGTTCAGCCAGCGGCGTGGTAGCCTCCAGCGCGCGGTGACATGCTTCGCTGCTCTCGGCTCCTGTTCATGGCAGCGGAGCACCCCCACCTCTGCATGTTAAGGTCATTCCTGTACATTATTGTGTATTTCAAGGATGGCTTCGAGACCCACTGAACCGCGCTCCTGTGACACATTTGTGGCGCTGCCTCCAGCAACAGTTGGCAGCCGGGTTTTTTTTGGAAAAAATTCAGATAGACCCTGTGATGAAGTGCAAGAGATCGTCTATTTCCCTGCCGCTTCTCATAAGGCAGGAGACAAGCTTGAGGTAAGAGCAAAGTGTTTGTGAACAGAAACTAACCGTGCTTGTCCACCGTATAATAAAAATAGTAAAGAATTAAACATTAGTTTTAAAAAATCTCCTATGTTTGGCCAAGCACAAGATGTAAAATAGTGTTAGTTTTGTATTGCTGTGTAATAGCAGAGCAGGATCGTAACCCTCCATCAGAAATACCCACTGACTTAGTGCCCTGAGAGTCAGCTCAGTGCACCCCTTCAGATTCTGCTTTTGAGGACCCTCTTTTATTTGACTCACTCTAAACCCACTTTTTGTGGGTCCCATTCTAAGTCAAGCTTGGCCTTTTGTGATGAAGACGGCTGTTAGTAGCATGTTAGTTTATTTATAGATACCCAACATCTCCTACAGCAGATAATCTAGACTCTTATCTAGCTGCAGCATAGAAGTTAGTTTGTGGGCCTTTTGAAATATGTAGCTAACTACCTCCCTAGCAACGTTTAACAACCAATGACCTTGATTGGAGAAATATTTTAAAATAGAGTTTGGGGATCCAAAGTATGTGCGGGTATCCCTTTAATCATTTGAATAGGAAACCAGATATTATTTTGTCTTCCGCTGCAAATTAGGAATGGAGAACCCTTAAAGAGAGCTTGTTTCTATTAATTATACTACTTCACTTACATAGTATATACATGTATTTCTATTGAATTTGGGTTTTTTAATGATAGTTTACTATTCTATGGTTTTGTGGGATAAGCAGGGCCAGGGCCAGCTCCAGCGGGGATAAGGAGAAGAGGCGGAATTTTAAGTAAGATACGATTTTGTTGGTAGCTTCTCTCACAAAGGAAATCTAGCTGAATGAGAACTTTCAGGCCCTGCATTCATTAAGTAGCATTTTGATTTTTGATTACACTTCTCATGCCATGGTTTATGTTGCAGTGCACTTATATAGAAATTGAGCAAGCAGCAAAAACATATGCGGTTGTTTTGAGTCGTCCATCTTGGCTATGGGGTGCTGAAATGGGAGCCAATGAACATGGAGTTTGTATTGGGAATGAAGCAGTGTGGGGACGAGAAGAAGTCTGTGATAATGAAGCACTCCTAGGCATGGACCTCCTCAGGTTGGTACATACTCGTTGTATTTAGATAGATATATTATGTTGAATTGGGTTTTAAGTTATAACCCAGATACAAGTTTTTATATAGAAACGGACGTATCTCTGAAGGCAAGGACCCTGCCTTCTCTACTGTTCTGTTCTTGGTTAAAATATGAACACTTCTAGGAAGAAAGGCCTGCTCCAACTTCTGTTAAAGTCATTGTGAATCTTTTACATGGCTGAAGCATTAATGTGGAATGTGCAAATGAAGATATTAGAAATTGTTCTATCAGTATTTCTAGAATTTTTTTAAAGATATAATTATGAATTGAAATTCTCACAAGCACACAATTGCAGTTTGACGGGTTGGGATTATGCCTTGTAATATTCTTCCCCAATTTTTTTTTCTGTCTCAGTTTTGGCCACAGATCCCCAAATAAAACAAATGTACAAAAACAAAAAAAGTCAGCTTCTTTTTTGCCAATTTCCAGTTGGCCAGAAACAAGCAATTAAGAACAAAACTAGTTTTACTATGGTAGAAGTCTCTGCCAATAGTTTAACCCTTTTTTCTTAATTCAGAGCAGGCAGTTAATTCCCACCTGGGAATGGGGGGTGAATGAGGACACTTCCTGGGAACGTTCTTCCTCCCTCGCACACTTCCATTTTATTGCATCCTCCCCCATGGAGGAGGCACAGCCAATCAGATATACAGTCCAGCAGCTTAACAAGGAGCTCAGGTAGGTTCCTCCTTTCTTCCCAGTGAAGGGGTCTGATCCCTTTCTGGTTAGGCAGAGACAGGGTACCCACACCCCACCACAGTATTCACTGTTCAGATTCAACTTTAATATTCATGTTCAAGAATTCTTCTAAAACAAGATAAATACATAAGGTAACATCTTAATTTTGTTTTAGACTTGGACTCGAAAGAGCAGATACAGCTGAAAATGCCCTCACTGTCATGGTTGACTTGCTAGAAAAATATGGACAAGGAGGAAACTGTATGGAGAGTCACATGGCATTTACCTACCATAACAGTTTTCTGATAGCTGATAGAAAGGAGGCTTGGGTACTGGAGACTTCAGGAAAATACTGGGCAGCAGAGAAAATAGAAGGTATGGGTAACATTCTTCATTAGGGTTTTAAATCTTCCCACTGCAACAGCATTAGTAATTCCCCCCCTTTTCATATACAAACCTCTTCATTAGGATGTGAAGGATCCAGCTAGCTTCTGGGTACATGTGTGCCACACTGCTTTCATGTCAATAACAGAAATGGGTCTTTAGAAGGGACTTAATTGTAGGCAGAATAGGGGCTTACGGATGAGCTCAGGGAGGTTGTACCATATATAGGGGGCCACAGATGTGACCGTGAAAGCAAACACTGATGGAGGAGAGGACATGGACAATGTAAAGCATGACAAGAGACTGGCAGAATTATGTAGAACTTTAAGGGTGGTGACAAGATGTTTAAAAACTGATGTGATAATAGATGTGGAGCCACCGGAGGGATTCAAAGAGGAGTGAGCGGATCAAATTGATAGGCAGAGATGATGATTGTTTGGGAGGCCGGTATAGTAGTTGAGCTGGAATATAACAAGGACCTGAACAAAACACTTGGCTGTGGGAATGGAAATAAAAGTGAATATCAGAGCTGCAGAGGATGAAGCAGCAGCAGAATTTGGATATGGCCTGGATGTGTGATGTGGGAGAGAGAGAGAGAAGCCAAAAATATCCCTATGACTGCAGGGGAACTCAGCAGGTTACATGAGAACTTCAAAAAAGCTGTAAAATAAAAAATATGTTTCAGTAAGCTAAATGTAAACAAATAAAATACTGGATAAATCACTGCATAAAGGACACTAAATGATCTCTTTCCCCATTTTACAAACAGAGGGTGTGCGGAATATCTCTAATCAGCTCTCTATAACAACCAAGATCGACCGGGAACATCCCAAAATGAGAGATTATGCTAAGAGCAAAGGCTGGTGGGATGGTGAAAAAGAATTTGACTTTGCTGCTGTATATTCCTACGTAAATACTGCCAGAATGACAACTTCAAGGGGCAGATACTGTGAAGGCTATAAGCTACTGAATAAACACAAAGGTACCCATTATTATTTGACTATAGCAAATCAAATAAAGTATTTAGTATGCTGTGTGCATTTAATTCAAGCGATTAAAAAGTCTGCTGTGGTAGTAAGTACATACACTGGATTAATTCAATAATAATTCAGTTGAAGACAATATTAGAGTGATTGGATTTTTAAGGGCTGTTCACTATTAAGTTTTCTAATATTTTTTGCATCTTTCTCAATTGGGTGGAGAGAAATCGTAAACAAATTTTATATATTCAACATTTAATACTGCAGCTGTACCTATAGGCCAGGGCTGGGCAAACTTTTTGGCCCAACGGCCACATCTGGGTATGGAAATTGTATGGCGGGCCATGAATGCTCACGAAATTGGGGTTGGGGTGTGGGAGAGGGCAAGGGCTCTGGCTGGGGTGGAGGCTGTGGGGTGGGGCTAGAAATGAGGAGTTCAGGGTATGGGAAGGGGTTCTGGGCTCGGTCAGGTGGGTTATTTTCCATCCGCCTACTTGCCAGAAAAAAAGACTTCCAAAAATTCACTGCCACCCATACAAGCTTGGGAAAGCTTTGGGGCAGGCCTCTATTAGTACAGTGCCTAACTGAACCCACTTCTGAACACTATTTTCATATGAATATGAAGTCATTCTGCCTAATCTTTTTTTTTGTTTTTTGTTGGACTTGAAGATACTCATATTAAAAACATAGATTTAAAAAATGTTACTGTTAAAATTATATAGTCTAGTAAAATACCCTGTCTGGAAGCAGGGTAAAGGAATTTACAGCACTATCAGAGGAAATTCTTAATTACTGACTTATTAACATGACTTTTTTCGCATTTATGCAGAGAGAAACTACTACTTCTCTTCCAACTGCTTCTATGTGGCAGCTTTTAACTGTATTACATATACCTCAAAATAGCATCTGTATTCACTGTTGCATTTGAAATGATTAAACGGAAATCAAATTGCATCCCTGGGTGCTTTTTGTTTTTTGAGCTCTGTCACCCCAGCTTTAGCACTTATTCACTGCATGCTAGGGAATTATCTATAGATAGCTTACTCTGGTGATCATGTAAATCCTGCGTCCATTTTGGGAATTGCAGGTTCTGAATACTTAATACCTGTATTATAGCAGTGTTAAGGTTCTATCAGCATTTTCACCTAAATCTCCATTTTCAGGCATTCACCTCAGCCGTTTTTAAATCACCCTAGGTGATCAGCCTGATATAGTTTCATTTCCTTTAGATTTTTTTTAAATCCATGCCTTAAAAGTGATTTAATTTAGAGCAGCAACAAAGGCATAGTTATCATATTCTACCCTTCCAAGCTTTTTCTCCCAATAGCTTAAAAAAAAAAAAGTCTTCCAGTCTACTGATCTTTGGTGTGTGGAGAAACTTTTAAAATGGCTATGATATTTATATTTGTAAAGTAGCTACTGAGAGACTATATGGGGAATCCATGATCATCAAAAACCTGATCTAGACAAGAGAAATGTAATACATAGTGCCGGCTGGACAAGCTGCTGACCTGCACTTAGTCTTGGTTTGCAATGACTGACCTTGACCAAATATGAAAACTGCCTCCTCGCTTTAGTGTCCTTCATTTGCCTGTCTGGTTTACTGTGATGAATTCCTCCTGCTGGCTTCCTCCAGCCCGTTGTGCCCATACACTGGAGAAGAGTGCACATGGTTAATTAACCATGTGCAATTCTTGAAGTGCCGCATGGGTTGCAACTTGCATCATATACAGGGAAACTTGGACAAGTCAACTTAATTTTTCTCACTGAGCAGTAGTCTTTTCTTAGAAATGGTAAGGCCATTTAAACTAGAAATCCTAATCCACTGAGAGATGGTATGAGGGAAACATAGCAAGTGTGGGAGGTTTCAAGTTGCCCTTTAAAATGGAAAAACAAATGAATAGATTAGCTGTTTTTCTCTTTTATATAAGCACTTGTTCACCTGTTATACCGGATTTGGAGAAAAAATGGCTGTAGATGCCCTTGTTAAAATATTGCCAGTACATCACTAGGCATTCACATAAACCACCACTACAGTATATAAAAAACAGAGACAGCATTTGAACACTATCTACTTTAAAATAATTTACTTTTAGAATTTTCCCAAGAATAGCCAATACCAATGAAGGGGTTCCATTCACCCCATCTCAGAAAGAAAATGATTTTCACAAGGATGCTGAACTCAAGTTTGCCTTATTTAGTTTGGTGCTTGCTGATCAGTATTACATAGCCCTTCACAAGTGGCTACGTTAGTGTGGTTCCATTCCATTCAAGATACAAAACTGATTGTTCTCTAATGCATCATTTCAGCGGGTCATCTTGAAATATAAATTACCTGGGAAGTAAAATAGTAATAGTCTAATCTCTTCAAGGTGCATTTTCAAAGCACTGCACAGGAAATCCACATAAAGTTATCATTAGTTTTACATTTTCAAAGCAGTCTAGTGGGATTTGTACACAGATAATACCAGTAAGCAATACTGTGATTTGTCTGCTTAACTCCCACACAGCATTTAGGAAGTTTAGTCTTTAATCTTGAACTATGAATTTTCATCTGAAAAGTTATTTTATCTGAACTATTTGCTAGGCTTATTATTTATCATACACTTTGGAAGTCCAAAATACATTTGTTAAAGCACTTGAGTCATAAATGCAATATCTCATTGTCATATCCTTATCAGAAAAGATAAAAATAAAACAGTAATCTTATTTGCTATTTTAAACATGTGGCTTATTCCAGTATGTATGTGGGCTGAAGGATTGATTGCTTTTATGACAGAGCTAAAGTGTCTCTTTCGTGTTTTTAACTACCGTGTAAGAAGCTAGTCTGATATCCCTTGTTTTGCACCAGTTGGCCTTTTTGCCAACATAGCATATTAACATGAACATTATCTTTGAAAAATGTGAGGAGTAAAGCAGGCAGTTCTAGCGTAGCTGATATTTAGTTGCTACTAGTCTTGTATGTACATTCATTGTTTTGTATTTTAAACAGGCAATATAACTTCTGAAATAATGATGGAAATTCTTCGGGATAAAGAGAGTGGCATTAATATGGAAGGAGGATTTATGACAACTGGAAGTATGGTCTCCATCCTACCTCAGGAGCCTAATCTCCCTTGTATTCATTTCTTTACGGGAACTCCAGACCCTGACAGGTGATGCAATAACTAATTAAAATGAAAAGTTAGCAAATGTTTTCTAAGTTATAAGATGGTGTAATTTACTTGCTTATTAGTTTCATTTTATTATTATTTTAAAACAAGTCCCAAAATGTACTGAGAGACAAATGCATAAGTCATAATTTAGGGGTTCATTACCCCTTTACATACATACATAACATTAATGTAAATGTGGGGAGATGTCATACACATTTTATCTGAGTAATTACAACAAGGCTAAGAGTTATTTGATGCCTTTCTCCAGTGAAAGTAGAGGGGATAAATGGAAGGAAAATACAATGAGGCATTGACTTCTGCTTGGTACCTTTAATAAAACTATATCAATTAAGGATCTGTGTTCTGTTTCCTCTCTCTAGGTCTGTTTTTAAGCCTTTTATTTTTGTGCCAAATATTACTCAGTTACTAAAAACCAGCTCACCAACATTTGGTCATGATGATCCAGTGAAGAAGAAACCACGGTTTCTGACTAAGCCAGATCGAAGACATGAACTCTATAAGCAACATGAAAGTGCTGCTGTGGTTATGGAAACCTTCAAGGTACATTCAATTTCACTGCAAGGTGGTGATTTGGGTAATTCACTCCACTCGTGGTTTGCAGATGTGATACTATTTAATGCTCCAGTTTGTTGGATGGTAAAGAATATTTATGTAGTGCACCAGTGTACAGTCTGTTCAGCCGCGAGTATGTATACATTTCAGAAATGCCCAGGAGCCATCAATCCTTCAACTATTTCCCTAGGCTCTGGCATGGCCAGTCAAACGTCTGTCCTGCTCAGCCTAGGGTTCCCAAAGCCTGAAATGGAGCAGACCAGAATACTCTTTCCATCTCCTGTAATTGCACCAGCCAGACCTTGGGGGTACTATTCAACAGCCCCAGCATGGAAGGAATGGCCCCAGGTCAGAGCACTCCCAGCCATCACAATTGCTGCTCTTGGGTCTAAAGGGAGGGGTTGGGGTGCCCGTTATCACTTCCTTATAGTGACAGGATTGATTCAAACACTTCAGTTTAAAAGTCACAGACTTTTCTTCGTAAGTCTCCCTTGAATGCCCCACGTTGGATACCACTGATTAAGTGCATCAATGTGCTCAGCACTGTTTTGCGTTAATATCATAATAGCTTGCGATGGTACTGCCTGAGCTCCAGATTGCATGTTGAATTATGAGGATTTTAATTTAAATTAGCTAGTGGTACCATGGACTTGCTGTAATAAATATTAGTGTATTCTTCATAAGTTGCTGTGATATATGTAGGCCAGTATGAGGATCACCAGTTACAAAAAGGCTGAGGCTTGGAGTCTGCTTAGACTCACCAGAAGGATTTCAGTATAAAGTCCTGTAACCAATAGGGCCAGGTCTAAAGTACAGTGGGGGTTGGTGCACTCTTTGGAGCAGTGTATATGGGAGCAGCAGCAGGTAGATGGGTGGGAACGGGGCTTTAAAATTGCAGCTGCAGCAATGTAGGCAGATTATGGGAGAAGCTGTAGCTAGGTACCACAGTGGACATGGAGGGTGAAGGGGGAGTGGAGAGGAGCTGCAGGGAGCCCGTTTTGTGTAAATACAGGGTTAGGAAGCACCACATTCCTCTGACCACTGATCTTCTAATACCCCACTCAAACTGAAAGCAGGGTAGGTGGGAGGGAGAACATGATTTTAGGGGTTATAGGTGGTCGATGAGTTAGTTCAGCTCCCGCTGCGGGAAGACACTGCTGGTGTTGCTACCTTAGCTAATTCAGACTAAAATGATGAAAGGGGAATAGAGATGAATATTATGGGATGTTTTGACTCTGAGGGAGATGGGGACCTCTGGTTTTCACCAAGTATTATTGGAAAATAGATGCTAAATATAGAAATCCTGGAGTAGTTATTACCAAGAGTTGTGTGATTGGCTTCTCTCTGGCTGGGCCCTCCATATCACTCCTGCCAGCTCCTTAGGTCTAATTGCCAAGGATGTGGCATCAAGCCAATCATTTTTCTGGATTTCCTGACTCTTCTGTTTCCTCTCTCTGCTGTTTTTTAACTTCTAAGTCCAGTTGTCTTCCCTTCCTTTTCATACCATCTTTAGTCAGGCTCCAGTTGTAGCTCCTGGTGACACCGTCCCACTAATACATCCTCACAAGAAACTTGAAGCAATGGAGCAGTAAGCACACCAGCCACAGATGAGGATTTCAAAGCATGCTTACTGCATTAGTACAACGTACAGCTCTGCCACACTGTGACTGTGTTTACATTATGAATAGCAGGAGCCCTAATTTCCATCAGCACAGATAAGCTGATGACAGCAATGGGCAAGGCTGTAGCCTAGACAGGGGTCAGGCTTTTATCACTGTTTTGTTTAAAGCTGCTCAGGGCAGCTCAAGACTATATGATGTGAAACAAGCCCCATTTCCTTTTTGGTACCACCTTAGAGAATTACAGGCCCCCGTTTTCCTCATTAGCATAATTGCCTATTTTTTGTGGAGCAAGGAGGCTAGTTGCTGACTTCTAAAAGATCACTGTTTTTGTTGAAGTAGAGCCTAGAATTTATTTAAACTTTCAGTCCAAAAATGGATGCCATCCAAAGACAGGGCTATTCAGAATCTAAACACCCCATTTCTAAAAAGGCACTTCTGCACAATTAAGTTTTGCTGCTGAAAGCACTGAAGAACCTTTTATTTTTACCATTCCATCCCCTCACACTAAAGGTTTGCAAGTTGTAGGTAGATGGGACAAAATACTGTATGAGGGACAGCACACCTGAGCAAGAACACTATGTAACCTAGACAAACTGGACAGCATTGATTCCTACTACCATCACAAATTGTTGTTATGGGCACAGGTACAAGAGCCTAAGTAGGAAGATGATTGACTATAGCAAGACTTTGTTTTAAACTGTACAGTGCTGTTAGAGTTTCATTGGGAAATGTATTTTTTTGTTTTTGTAGGAAAAGGGTAAAGAGATGCTGGAACAGATACGGAAGTTGGAGAAAGAGAAAATTAACAAGATGGAATCAATCCTGCAAAATCGATGTCTTGATGTTAACCAAGCTGTTAACCTTTTTTCACAGTGTGTGGAAGAGGAAATCAACACATATTGCCTAAGAGTATAAATCAAATACAGTGGAATTTGGTCTTGGTGATCATCATCCCTTGTAGTTGTATGGCTCTAGGAATCAAATCTTACTTTCCAAAAGTAATTTTTCATTGATGATTAGGCACTTAGCATCTTATACATGCTGGCCAACAGGCTTTTAATAATGATCAAACAAGAAAGATTTTCAAAGGTAGGGAATAGTTTTGCCTTTAAATGACACTTGGCTAAAGAATGACAACTAGGTGAAATTGCAGTTAGAAGCAACTTGATTAACAACTAAATAGTAGGTATTGAAATGCTTGGTTATTTTATGATTAAGATTTTCATTTGGTGCATCTTTGATTTGAATAATTCACTCTGTGAATATGCATGTAGATTTTATACTCAAGAAGTGTTACTCAAGTCGATCATCACAGCATAATTTCACTGTCTGAATTAAAATGGACAAGTGAGGACTCTCTAAGGCCTGGTCTACACTAGGACTTTAATTCGAATTTATCAGCGTTAATTCGAACTAACCGCTCAACCGTCACACCAGCCACATTTATTATCATTTAGGCTCTTTAGTTAGTTTTTTGATACACCCACCAGGCAGAGTGGGAGCTGGTGTAGCAGCTACTTCTGGCTTGCTGTGGCTGCTTGGTGTGGATGCTGGTGTGGATGGGGGCAGCCCCAGCAGCACACTCTGCTGTGGACCAGCACAGCAGCAGTCAGGCTCTGGCTCTGCTCCAGCCACACAGAAAATGACAGCCGAATTTTTTTTCATTTTTTCTGTTTTTGAATCTGACGGTTGGGTTCTGGTGTTGAGGCGGGCGGCTCCTGGCGAGCACACAGCAGCATGCAGAGCTCCAGCAGAGGAGTCCGGGCAATCCCAGAAGAGAGAGAGGTCCCCAGCATGGACCCGGAAGTCAGGATCTGATCGCTCAGTGGGGGAGAGGTGTGTGCTCTCTGAGCTGCTCCTCCCAACAAGCGCAGCGAAACAAGCTTCGAGAAGGTCTCTAAAGCATGAAAGACAAGCGATGCGATGCAGATGCAGTGCGCGTGAAAGGACCTAAGACAAAAGAGTAAAAAATCAAAAGCGCAGGCAAGGCAAGCGGCGCAACCCCAGACAGAGCCAGACACGTACTGCATGCCATGCCACTGCTGGGTCAGTGACAGTGTGCCACCAGTGACGGTGGACTCGAGGTGGCGGAATAGACGGCGGACAGTTCCCCCTCCCTGTTCGCGGAAGATGGGAAGGAAGGAATGGAGGAACGAGGCGAGGCGCGGCGCAACCACTCCCGCTTTCCTCCCTGACAGCCCCAGGATCTCACCTCACACTCTCTCCTACACCACCCCTCGTCGCCCGTTAACCCCCGATCAGAATCGGAGGAGGGGAAGAGGAAGAAGGGGCTACAAACAGGGAAAACATTTTTTTTAAATTTTTTAAATTATATAAAAAAATATATAAAAAAAATATAATATAAAAAACATTTTAAAAATGAAACTAAACACAACAAAAGGTCAATACAAACAAGCAATAGCTGGGAATAGAAAAAAAGCTTCAAAAAGAAAAAGAAATCAAAAGCAAGAGGTGCTTTGTGGGAGGTGCTTGATTATTGGGTGCGTTGGTTTGCCCACACTCAGTGCCATGCCATCTCGCCATGCCATCAGGTGCCTCTGAGCATGCATCTGTAGCAGGGTAGCGTGTGCGCGCAGGTCCTGGTGTGTCTGCTCTCTGTCAACATCCGCTCTCCTCAGAAGTGCTCGCCTCCGTGTGTGAATGTGGTTGTGCTTAGTGTGGAAGTGCTGTGGTGACTAGTGCTATGTTACTGACTTGCACTATAGACTTTACTTGCATACTTTGCATAAGAATTTGCCTCGTTTTTTTTTTTTGCTTTGAGAGAATTTTACAACAGCAGGAGTTTTGCTTTTTAACAGCCACTAAGGGCAGAGGGTCTTTTTCACTGGCAGGCCTCAGAGGAAAAAGCATCTTTTCTTTCTCCCACATCACTGGCCGCATCATATTCACATTTAACTTTCACACTTGCCACACTGCCTCCAGCAAAGGAGCTAGGCACTAACTGCTAAGGACTACTGGCTTGTGTCTGTAGGGATGCAGCTGTCTCTCTGCGCTTGTGCGCTCTCTCTCTCCTCGCTCTCCAGCTGAGATCGCGTGCGAGAGACTCTCTGAGTGGTCTTTCTCTCTAGACTTGATTCCTAGTGAGACTGAGTTTGTTCACTTTGTTGTTTTTCAACTGTGAACTGTGTTTGTTGTAGGTACTGTGTTCTAATCACCTACTTTTCACATCACACACACAGGCTCCTTCCCCGACTCCCCCCCAGCTCCCTCCAGGCCCCCTGCTAGAAGAAGGCTGCATTAGAAAGACAAAGAAAAAGAAAAGGGCAACACATGAGACAGGAAGGGCCAGGCAGGCTCCAGAGGAGGCAGAGGAGGAGCAGAGCAGAGCGGGGAGCACCTGTGAGCAGCGCAGAGGATACACCTGGGCAGGAAGACCAGCAGGCGACAGGAGCGCAGGAGGAGAGCTGGGCTGCGCTGCTTGCTCTAATGCCTTGTAGAGCTTCTGCAAGACTGCAACCGCCCGTTCTGCCCAAGCAGTGCATCTGCAACCGCCCCCTCACCTGTCCCCTGCACCCCTCCAACCCCAACGCCAGAGTGACTGTCCCACTCGCAGTGAGGCAGTGAGAACTGTCCCTCACACCGATACCACTGTGTGAGTGTAAGCTACAAATTGTAAAACCCTAACAAGCTGTTTTACAACCTCAACAGTGTCCAACTACTAAGCGGTTTACCCCCAACCAGTTATTCAAAATTAAAGCGGTTTGTTGTTACAAACTGTTGTTGCACGTTTCTTGTGTTCCTGTTCTGTTCTGTTGTTCTGGTGTGTTCTGTTGGTCAGTGTGTTTTGCATAGTGTCACCTGCTGCACTGCAGACTTGCAGGCAGCACTGCAGGGCACACACAGTGGGCAGTCACGGTCACACAGGACAGTTGTGTTCAGTGTGGTGTAGGCTGGTATCTGTTGTGTGGTTATGGTGTGCAGGGCCCTTCATGCTGGTGTATCCCCAGCATGTAAGGCAGGCCCGCCTTCACCTGCAGGCTTCCGCCAGTCACCATCCTCCCTTCCCCCACCCCCCCCTCACAAGCCCCACCCCAGCCAAAGCCACCTCACCCTTCCCCACCCCCACCCTCACCCCAAACCACCCCCACAGCCGTCACCCCTCCCCCTCCCACACCACAGCCCCTGCCCCCCCACCCATCCCTGCACCGCTTATCCAGCAACCCCATATTATTAATACAAAACACAGTATTAATAGAAAAAAAAACTTGTAAAAGTTAAAGAAAAAAAATGAAAACATAAAACAAAAATTATTATTAAAGGGAAGTGGGAAATGGTAAAAACTTAGTTTATGATCTCTTACAATCAAACTGACATGATCAGGTCACAGTCCCTCTGCTCTTACCGCAGCAGGTGTCTGGCCCAGCAGAGACTTGCTCGTCCATTCACTCAGTGCTCTTGCACAGCAATGTCTGCAGCAGCCTCTCGGCAGCCTCCACCTCACAGCTCAGCAAGCCTCAGCCAGCAAGCTGCACAGAGATTGTGGAGCAAGCACAGCAGGCAGCAAGGCTCGCGTTCACAGCAGATTGATATCACGGGTTAGCCAATCCACCGGACGCCCATAGTCAGTAAGGGCTGATGTCCTTTTTCACACGCCGTCACCACCTCTCCCACCTTAAGAGGGTTGCTCAAGAGTTTCACCAGAGTGGTCCAGCGATGAGCCAGGGCCGAGCTTTCCTTCCAGCGGCATTAGGCGATCACTGTCAGAGAGCATCCCTGTGGGTTATCGCCTGCCCGCCCAGAGTTCCTGAAGTAACGCGCCAAGAACAGACGTCACCGCGTCTAAACAGAAAAGAGTTCCTAGTTCCAGAACAAACAGCGCAGAGAGCCTGCCCACCAGCGCGTCATGAACCTTGCCCCCTCCCCCACCCTGGTTGGTCTTGCATGTTAATGTAGACCTCTGGCCTGGCAACCCCACCCAGGCTTTGGGATGGGTTGGTGCCATGGCCGTGATGCGGGGAATCCATCTAGCCCATGTTTGACATCTCCCATGGGTGCACCGCCAGTGATTCTTTTGCTTGATGCCAGACAGCAATCCGCCTGGAGCAGCTGCGACATTTTTGCCCATGCACTGCTTGCGAGAGCAGTTGCTCAAAGTCTTGTACGTGGGCTGAAGTGGCGCGCAGTGGTGTGGCTGTCTGGCGTGCCAGGTGTCTCTGCGCTATGGCCAGGCTGCTGTCACAGTCAGGTGCTGGCGCGGGTCACTTGGGACAGCAAGTCACACAGTTCAGCTGAAAAGTCCAGCATCCTGTCTGCAGCAGGCTGAACAGCAAGTGAGTCCCAGCAAAGTTCCAGAATCCTTGCTTCTAGGCCCGTCTCCACCCGTTGCCTCCAGCCCTTGGCCTGTCCCCACCATCCCCAGCAACTCCCGGCCACTTAGGTGACCCCACCATGCCCTCCACTCCGAGCCGCGGCCCCCGCTGCCACTCTCTTTCATCTGGTCTCGCCCTGCTGACCTCCCTGCGTGGCCTCTCAGTTGGTGCATTGGAAGAAGTGGCAACCGGCGTCGAGGGCGCGACCATGGCCATAATGGTGGGCGTCCAGCGGCTGCGATTTCCAGCCGCCAGCAGAGAGAGGCGCGAGCTGCTGTTGTAACCAGCCAGAGCGCGAGCAGATTTCCGCGGCGGGTTTTCCCCAGCAGAGATTGGGGTGGCGGGATTGTCGGAATGGGCAGCACATTGGGGGGAGCATGCATTCATTTGAAACACCATGCATTGCTTCAATTGGGGGCTTCTCCCGAAATTTGTGATAGCACAGTGCAGTGCAGTTGGGATTTGTGGGCCGTGAATGTGAACAAATTCGACTCGTCGTATTATTATGTTTACATTAAGGATAAGAGCAAATGGAGAAGCCACTATTATGCATCATTATCCTTTGAGATTATTTTATTCCTGTAAAACAAATGTCACAGCACCAATACTTATTTTAACTCTATTAATAATCCTCCAGTTGTACAATTGCAACACTAAGAAAAATATTTTACTGTCAGCAATAAGTTTTCATGACAGTTGTACAGTAGGATAGACTATCGCTCAATCTAGTATTACTCTAATAGGATACATGTACTTTACAGTTGCATTGCCACTTCCACAATTATGGATGACAAGTTAACCTTCAAATTAACACATTGAGTCTGAGTGTGCCTAAAGTAATCTGCCATTTTAAAACCAAATTACAGCTTCAGCTTTACAATAAGTAAGTTGTACTGAAATATGTTAATATAGCTTAGACTTTCAAGTTGCTTTAAGGTAATGAGTGTTTGGTATCTTAGCAATACAAAATGTCCTGCCAGTTACCACAAAACATTTAAGCTTAACATCCTTATACATTTGCTAACCTTTAGTTAGAAAGAAGTGTTTTGGTTTTATGTACTACTCTCTGATTACTTTGAAATGAATTTTGCTAGTGCATTTTTCAAGACAGCACTGGATTGTTTTTCATCATCTTTTTATTGAATCATTGCCTGTTTAAAAAACACAAGAACAATGAATAATAGGTCTGAGTATTTAAAGATCTGAAGTGTGCATACTCTTACAGCATGACAGTTTTAAATAGAGACTCTTCAAACTTTTCTTCTTTAGATGAACACCTTGTTATTCGTAACTTGTCTTGCCAGAGCTGCTAATTTATTAAAGATTTATTTCAACAAAGCTAAATCCTTGATCCTGTATTAAAGTCATGATGAATTTGTAACATTACCTTCATATTCTTGGCAAGAGACTGGAAGTACAGATGCAGGATTCTGACTTCATTCATACAGAATCAAGCAAAAGGTAAGGTAGACTGGTAAAGGAGAAAAGTACTTAAAAGTATCTGAAGTATAGAATGTATAAAATAACTGTTGATATTACTGGCATACTAAAAATCAGTTTAAATTTTCTGTAACTGGTTAGTAACCGCAATCAGTATTAGCATAGAAATCAGAGATAAATTTATACAAGTATTTTTAAAAAAAACAAACAGTTTTCCTGGATAAATTTGAAGAACTTTACCTATTTGTATATTTTCTCCATTTAAAACTGTTGCTTTTCTGTGCCTATAACTAAGCCTGTGTAATAGAAATAGAGTGCAGGCCACACTTTCAATTGCATCGAGATAGACTAACATCTAATTATTTAGCAACAAATACCTACTTTAGTCAGCAAAATACTGTGAGAAAACATTCTTGTAATATTTCTTTGTGTTAGGAGGAACACCCACTAGCAGAGGCATGAAAAATACAAGCAGAGGAAACCCTCGTATCCTACAGCTACCGTGAATACCACCTGCCAAGTGGGGAGGCTCTTGAACCTTCCCCCACAATGTAAAGTATTTGAAATAACACCACTTCCATGGCAAGAAGCTTTTGGAAGTGATCAACACACTTTTTATAATCCTAAAAATTAAATAGACGGTTTAAAATTGTGATCAGGATTCTAGCTATGACAGACCCTCCAGAAAGCCTTACAATAGTTTTGTAGATGCTTTTCTCTGTGTAGGGGCTACATCCGATGTACAATGCATACCGGTCCTAGAAGTAGGTTACCTCTCCCTCCAATGGCTCTATACTGGTTTGTTTTATCACACACTAGTAATGTTAACAGACTGAAGTATTGGGTGCATCATCTTACCCTTGTTTTACTGACACACACACACACACTCTTGCCTTTTGTCGAAAAAAACTTGGCTGTATAGACAAGGCCTTAGAGTCCTCACCTTTGTATAACAACTACATACTGGATTCTTGATTTCATATAAAAAGAGCTACAGAATTTTAGCAACTCTGTATCACCCCTGCCCCCATCAAAGTGATAGTTCTTGAAATGGACTACATAAAGATGACTAAGTTATTTCAGATATTCCACCTGCCATTGAGACATCTTGATGATTTGTAGTTTTACAAATCCAGGGTTACTCTTTTGTAAACTGTATCCTTTCCATCACTATGTGAAATAGTCCACAAACAAAAGATGAAATTGAAACTGAGTGGAGTATACAAAGCAAACTAAAAAGATAAGTTTTACATGCAGACTTTTAGGTTTAGCGATCAGAGGCGTTACAAATAATGCCAGCAGGTAAAACATTTTTTGTAGAAGTTTGATTAAGGTGACCGTGACTCCTCTGTGTCTGTGCTAGCAAACACTTAGAACCCCCCACAAGATTTCCTGAAGCTTCAGTAATACAAAGAGTGTTCATAAACTGTCAAGAGGATTTTTTTTAATAAAGTGATTTGCTATGTTCCACCTCAGCTCCTACTGAATGTGTTTTCGACAGCGAGCCATTTGGCAGTCGTACCACTTTGAGCGGTGATCTTGTCACACCTTCGAGAAGGGCACTCAAATGGACAGCTTCGTGTTAAAACTCAGGTACTGAAAGAAGCTGTTGGGTCAGAACTTAGCTCAAGCCTTAGTCACCAAGACTGTGGTGGGTAGGATTGTGAAGTAAGAACTGTACTTTTCTACATGATAGTGCTTGATTCATCACTACATTACACCAAGTCATAAATTGGACTACCTTACTACCTGCTCATAATGAGTGTGGATGTCCCGTTATGTGCGCAGCCTAGATTCCAACATGGCAGTGACATTTTGGCTATTCCCCTGTAGTTTCTATAACACTTTCCCTTTCCTGGCCTAAAGTGATATGTAGTGTAGATGGTGTGCTAGATTCTGGAGTGGGTCAACTGATGGATATTACTATATTTTTCTGTCATGCACCCTGGGATTTAGTTCTTTCAGACAAGACTCTGGCCAAAATATAAGGGAAGGAGAGAAGGAACTATATTAAACTGAAAGCTAAAGTGTCCTGTAGAGGGCAACCTCTGCACATATTTTGTTTAGAGACCCCTGCCCCCCCACACTCAACTTTCAAACATTCAGGGAGGAAGATTGTTTACAAACGATTCACTGAAAAACATTATCTAATATTTTTCTATTGTGAAACCTAGTACAAATGCTCTATTTCTCCACTGCTTCCTTTGGAAAGGGCTAGAAACATACAAGAAAAAGTTAGGTATCGGGGTAGCCGTGTTAGTCTGTATCCACAAAAACAACAAGGAGTCTGGTGGCACCTTAAAGACTAACAGATTTATTTGGGCATAGGCTTTCGTGGGTAAAAAAAACCTAACTTTTTCTTTGCATCTGAAGAAGTGAGAGCTCAGTGCTTCGTTCTACAGAGTATTTGAATTATCCTTCTGCAATTTGGACAAACTTCTGCCAGATTATATACGGATACTGCCAAAGCTGATGTTCACCTATAATTAACTAACCTTAAATACAAAAGAGACCAACAGACGCCATGTTATTAAGCTGATAATGGGCATATTCAGTACTTTAAACAGGCCAATTTCTTGAATGGAGAACTCACCAAATTTAGGAAGCCAATTAACGGGAGTTGAGTCACTTAAAATATTTCACAGCTAGATTGGCCGCCTCATTAACTCAGGTAGGAGAAGAGAACAGTAGTCTCCACTTAATTGAGTTCTTTCAACAGTAAGCCCTCCAGCCAATTGAAGAGCAGCATTGGGGAAATTAAAAGATGGCAAAAATTAGGATTCTCAAGTCTCTAGTGTTAGGAAGAGAAGTCCCTCACAAAGAGATGAAAGTATTTCCTAAAGTGTTTGGCCTCTTGAGGTAACCCATAAAATTACAATACATAAAAATTCAGAACCACAAGATAAAATAACTATAGATTTATTGAGAAGTAGCAACATTCAGAAGCCAGAGATATTAACTGCTTCTACTCTTAAAACACACACATCTATAATTCATCCAAAATAGCTTGACACAGCTGTTTTCAGCTGTTGCAGTGTAACAAAATTACGCCATCCATTTCACTCATGGATTATGCTAATCCACCACCTGTTACAAATGTCAGTTTCTTTGTTGTGGAAAAAGAAAATATCAGTTTGTATAGCATACAGTAGGACACCGTCTGCATCAATGCACACAGCAAACTAACGTGCAATAAGACTATATATTTGACAGCAAAAAGGAATTGCTTTCTCAGTGTCAGTCTTGCATGCATGTGGTGCAACATCCACATTGTAGCTACTGTAAAGTCACTTCTCCTTGTATTGCGGTTTATCCTGTTAAAACGACTTTATTCTTACTACTAGCAGATAATGGCCACATAAAAAGTAAAATCTGTGTCTTTAAAAAAAAAAAGGGGGGGGGGGGGCTGAGGGAAATTGCTCTATACATGTAGCTACTCCAGATGAGGAAACAAAGCAGATTTTGTTCCGTTTTTTTTCCAATTACACTAGTGATTAGAAATTTTATGGCAACAATTTAGCGCTCTTGTTGCAGTTTTAAAAGGGCAGTAAAAAGGGCTATTCCATACTCCAGGGTTCTGCTTTAGCCATTTCAAATTATTATAGAAAACATGGACTCAAACTCTCCTTGCAGTACATTCAAGTTAGATATGAGTATAACATACAATATTCGAGTAACTATTTGAACATTTTAGGGAGGTTACTGGGGTTTACTAGAATTTGATTATCTTGTATCCATGAAATAAAGCTTTGATAAAGATAATGTAATTTTCAGATACTTAGATATTCTAAAACCAAATTCAGAAGTTCAACAAGGATTCTTTGGATCATGCATTTTAAAGTCATTACATCTAGTTTAGAGGTTTTATGCTTTGTTCAAAGTTTTGGGTTTGATTTGGAGAGGTACTAAATATCTACCACCCCACCAAGAGTTGCAATAGCTTCTAGGGTTTCAAGATGAAGGTGTAATTTGCTAATTACTCTGTCTTTGCAGAGTTACTTAACGCCTAAGAGAAAATCTTTGGAAAACAAACTACTTAGAATTCATTATATTCTGTGATGTTTCTAGGGTTTTGTTTGGTTTCTTTGTTTTTTTAAAAACATCTCTTTAAGACTTGGTAAACTTGTATAAAACCAGGATCTTTGTTAATTGTTCATCTGCTCATTTCTCAGTTCTAATTCCTTAACATCGTGATCATCTTCACAGCAATTAACATAATCACAAACAGAGAACTGTCTCTTCAAGGGAGGAATAAGCAGCATAAACTGAGAGGTAAAAATTTGAACATAAAGTTCCTGGTTTTATGCAAGGGTCCTAAGTAACAGGGGTGGCGGGGGGGAATCCTGGTCCCATTAAGTCAAAGGAAAAACTCCCATTAACTTAAATGGGAGCTCAGGATTTCACCAGGAGAAGGAAATATTCTTAATATAGAATGTTTTAAAGTTTTTTATGTGCCATCAGCAGCTAAGTGCAGTTTTATTGGGGGTGGGGAATCGTTTTATATTGCTTACGTTCAAATTGGAAAAATCACTGAACTGTGAGCGTCTTACTTTGTTTTACAGTTACATTACTTAAAATAATTAAATAAAAGATTTTTTCATTAGTAAGCATTCAAAGCAGGCCATTTACTACACATTTTCTTTAGGTGGAACAAGAACCACCAGATTTCATCTGCATTACAAGTGAGAAACACCCAATTCAATAATTTGCATAAGAAAGAAAATGCTTTAGATTTCAGTGGTAAGGGCAGGTGAGGAGGACAAACTCACCCTTTGCTGAATACATGCCCAGTTTAGTGGCTTTCGGTCATTGTGGATCTCTTACGAATAAAACGGTAGTACAGGTACTCATCCTGAAATTCAAATTCGTTGGTAATATGCTGGATGACTCCTCCTTTTGCCAGTCTGTCTCCGTACATCACAGCTTCACCACGGTCAGATGCAAGGCCAACTTGGATAAGCCAGTTCACCAGCTCACAGCCAAAGAAGATGCCAGTCGACGTCTTTGCACCACACCTGTATGTCAAAGGAATGATTCACCCATATGTTCTGTAAATCTGCTATCACCACTGCATGATGGGGGAAGGCAAGGAAAAAATATGGGGAAACAAGGAAAGACAGCATGATAGTTAAAAGTATGTTAGAAGAGAACCTATTAATTCTGTATGTTAAGGGCATGCACATTTCATTACCTTTTCCTAAACACCTCAATGAAAAGCAAAATGCATGCAAAGTTCTGTTATGCCTGTAAAAAAAAAAACTTTATAGGACCTACATAGCAATCCTACAACAACACACGTACACGTACAAATTATTGGATACTTACTTCAAATGTATTCATTAGCATGACCACTTCTGTAACAAAATACCTGATTTAATTAAATGTAAAATGCCAGAAGCATTAGGTACTTGGGCTGCACTTTAATGCTCACCTTTTCTTCAAGTTTAAATAGCCACTGAATAATTGTGTATATTGTAGATAAGTCATTTAATTTGACTACTTACTGAATCTTTATTTACTAGAGGGAACAATTGAGAACAATATGACACTGATGCAAGACGGAAGTGTTTTGTTTTGCTTTTTTGACTTAGTGATGAGGCAATACTACTAGTATTTTCTAGTCAGTAGTAGGAAACTTTCACTCAGAAATTTACCTGTGGTAATGAATATTTCTGGTTATCTAAAATCTACTCTATGGAACCTAGCTGCAGGGTTTCTGAAGTTTGAGCAAACAAAGATGATTAACAGTTACACAAGACAGCAACAACCAAGGAACTTCTTTATATTTTAATTAAAACAAGCAGTAAAAATGAGAGCAAATATTAGCTTATATTAGTGGAGCAACTAAACAAAGAACCAAAATCATAATAGTAGGATATTAGATACAGTATTATTAAATTAAGGAGAAATTATATGAATATTTAAATAAGGGATAGAGGGATTGCACACATTCTCACAAATGGAAATAAGGTGGGAAAGAAATGCTGCACAGTATATAATATTCAAATATAAAATGCAATACAAATATTTGATATCAGAAATTGGTATTTTTTAAATACAGAGACCCAAAAATATATGTGCAAGCTTATGTTTCACTCTTTAAGTCTGATTAATTCTCAAATGAAAAACTATAAAAGCAAAGAAATAGTAGGGGGGATAAATGCCATGCACCACAGGCCCCGACTTTTCATTGTGCCAGGGGGTGCTCAAACCCTGCCTCTACCCCAGCCCCCACTCCACCCCTTCCCTTAAGGCCACCCCCTTTCTACCGTTTTCCTGCCCCATTCACCCCCTCCCCGAGTGTGCTACATTCTCGCTCCTCTCCTCTCCCCCAGAGCCTCCTGCAAGCCACAAAACAGCTGATCGCGATGGACGGGTGGCATGGATGGGTGCTGATCAGCGGTGCCCGCTGGCAGGCAGGAGGCACTGGGAGGAGGGGGAAGTACTGATGGGGGCTTCTGGTGGGTGCTCAGTACCCACCATTTTTTCCCCATGGGTGCTCCAGGGCTGAGCACAGAGTCAGTGCTTATGCCATGCACCATGTATGTACAAAGTGCACCCCATCTACTTTGTAAAAATACTTCCTGATGTGCCATATTTGCTTGTGTGATAGGAAGCCTGCTACATGAACTGTGTGATGTCTGTACCCCTTATGTTCACTCCTTTTACAAGATTATGATAAATTTCTTACAAAATATGCCTTGCGAGGTATCATTTGAAAACTCAATTTGCTGACCATTATTGTCCTGGTAAAATGTGTATGGCAACATTGTGTGTAAAGTTCTAAGATTCTACTGTATGATATTATTAAAACGTGTTCCAAATCTGGGGAGCCATCAGAAACCAGTTTTCCAGAGACAAAACCTAGCCAATGCTTCAGTCAGGTGTCTACAAAATCAAATGGATCATCATCTGGTTAAGAGGCCATTCTTTGGCAGGAAAAAGACGAGAGTGAAAAGTCTACATCTTGACAAAGAAACAGCTTGGTGTTCCCATACACGCAGACTTTCTGACTCCTGAACCACAGCTGGAAATGATTCTCAAAGAAGAGAAAAAACTACAAGAAGACACCCCAAATGATCTCTCCCTTTCTCTCTATCCATGGCATCGACAACACTTGAAGAACAAAGGAAGCAGCACTGGACTGGGGGAAGGATCCTGACTGAAAGGAATTCAGCCATTAAGACTGCTGAACCATGTGGTGAGACAGACCTTTGCTTTGAATTTACTTTAGCTTGTTAAGTTAAGCATTAGTTGTGTTGTACTTTTATTTTCATGTAACCAATTCTGACTTTTACAAGTAATGAGGTATAGTCACTGAAAAATCTCTCTTTTTGTAGTTAATAAATTTGTTTTATTGTTTTACCTAAACCAGTGAGGTATTTGGGATAACAGGATTTGTGCATATCATTTTCTATTAATAAAACAACAAACTTCCTATGAGCCTGTATTGTCCAGGAGAGCGCTGGGCAGGACAAGACCTATATTTCTGGGGAAACTCTGGGACTGGGAATTTGCTGGTGTTGCTCTGTAGTGTAATTCACAAGTGGCTGGCTATAGCACTCATACACTATAGCTGAGAGTAAGTTACATGCTGGAGGCTGTGAGAGAGCAGACCAGGAGTGGTTGCTCTCACAGCAAAGCCGTGTAAAAAGGACTCCAGATTGAAGAACTGAGGTGACAGAGCTGTTCATTAGTCCAGATTATACCCTGGGTAAATGTCTCAGATTGCCTTACTTCAATCCTTCTTTAAAGAATTACTCACACATCATGGGGAAATCTGAAGCATTCTGATTAGAAAAGTCATTCCTGCCTTTTCTTTATATCATGGGTATTTGCAAAACAAATATTTTTAAGCCATTCTACTTCTGCTGCTCCTTCTCCCCCACCTTCTACCTCAAACACAGTTTGGGGCATCGATTTGTTTCTGAAAGCTTGTGTGACATCACAAGATGATTATAACTTCATATGAAGAATAAGCAACAAGAATGAACTTGTAAGGGATAAGGACCTACAAATCCAGAATCACATGAGCAGTCTTTAGAGGCGTAGCCATAGCAAATGCATGTAAGTATAGGATGCAGGATTAGAGACCTCCAAAGCTTTTTCTCATGCAAATACTTTTAGTCACAACAAAATGAGGTTTGATGTTTCCATTGAAGACAAGTTAACTAAACAAGCTGCTAAATACTCATCTTTCACATTGATGTATACTGCAGTTTGAAGACATTTGCCATGGCTGTAAACACTAATGGAAGTGCTATCTTATTATTCCCAGCCTGTGATCTCTGAACAGTTTACTGCACCTTAAATGAACCTCTGTAAAGGAACAGAGCCCCACCTTCTGTCTTTGACAATGCTTCTGACACAGACATCTCTGTGATAATGAACAAACTGTTGACATGTCATCCTGATTTCCTCAGGTACAGAAGACTCTGATTGTTCTGCTTCTTCTCTACTACCCCAGAGGAATTCAAACCTGAAAAATAATTAACCAAGAATTCAACAAAGAACTGGCAATTTAAAATGAAAGCTGGAAAAATATTATAGAACTCAGGGGAAAATTCTCCACCATTTCTGTCACCAATTCTGTTATAATATAGTGCATACACTAGCTACCCATGATAGAACTTCCTAGCCCATATACTGTTGGCCTTTGAACACTCAAAAGCTTGATTCTAGCTAAGGCAGAGTGGAGGCAAGGAACTAGGTATACCTCCATGATTCAGAACTGCCTGGACCCTGTGCAATTTAGGGTTGCCTCTCCTCTCCCAAGCTCCAGCCACAACCTAAGTTCTTCCCACATCTTGGGGCAGTGTGGGACTTGGGAGTCCCAACTTCCTCACATAAGTGGCATATTCAGCTTCCCTGTGTTTGGGGAAGCAGCAGTGGCTTTGGCAGTTTCACTTGTACTAGCAGCAAGAGCTCATTTGCAAGCTAAGGTTTAAATGTAGTTTCAGCTGAGCTTTTATGTCCCACCAGATTTTCAGTTTGGCACCCACTGACTCTGATTAGCCAGCAGCAGTGACATTAGGGCATGGCCAGAAGAGTGCAGCTCACTGCATGTGTCCGTGCCAATCTAATACCAAAGGGGAATTCAGGAGAGGCACCCTGGAAGGCGCATGGGCAGAAAAGGAGGTAGGAGCAGCGATGGACGTAGAGGTTTAAAAGACCAATAACATTATTAATAGTTATCCTTAGCATTAAATCTGCCTAAGTAAGTGTTGAAAGATTGGATTTACCTTCTTTTGAATGGCAGAATGATTAAATGTTTATCCAAACCAAAAATACCAAAGGATATGAAGCCCTGGAAAAAAACCACAACACAGAAAAATATCAGTATTATAAACCTAGAAATGACATTATTTCAGACCCAGGAAAGAAAAGAAAATTAAAATAATCCACTGAATTTAGTACCATCAGGATTGAATTTTGTGGCTTGGACACTATTTCAAAGAATAAATAGGATTAAGGATCCTTTAAATTTTGGACCTAAAGAGACAGAGGCAGGTATGCAATAGGCTGTCAAAGAACTTCTCCAGCAAGGGGTCTGGTAAATTTATTCACGTAGATCGACATCTCATCTGCTACTACAAACACAACAACATCCTTCCAGAGCTATCTGCATGATAAGACCAGCTAAAATAAAGAGAATAAGTTGATAGCAATTTACTTCTGGAACACTTGCCCATCATACAAAACTTGCAAACAGGAACAACCTGTGAAGCAGAAAATGCCATGGTAGGCAGCCAAAGAAAATTGGATAAGTGACCTGTTGAAATGAATCACTGCCCCTTTCTAGAAAACTTGATACACCTCACATTTTATCAACCCTCCACTGAAAGTCTCAGCATGTTCTTTCCTATCACTGCTGATTACCAAGATGTCTGTGTGCGTATACACATACACTGACCTGACTCCTTTCTTATCAGCCTATTACATGTTCTCAATACATTCAATGATGCCACATTCCAGCACATGTGGCATCAGAATCTCACCCAAGGTGATGAAGTGTGACATAAGGATATACTGATTTGTGACAGCAAATTATCAAAGATGGCTGGAAAGAAGAATTTGTCTGTCAAAGGAAAATTCTTCAATTTGTGTGCTAGTTTAAGATGACTAGGAACAGGTTTAACCAAACTGAAATAAGCCACCGTTATACTGAAATAGGAGCGTGGCTACACAGCTTTTTGCCCCATTTAACTAGATTGGTGTGAAGTCACACCTGAAGTTAGACTGGGGCAACCTTCCACTGTAGACAAGGCCTAGCTCCCTTTGACTTTCAACAGGCCTTGAGAACCTCGCTGCCATTTGTTCCAGTGTAAATCACCCTCTAATGTCCATAAAACACTGTGCCGTTGAAAAGACTCTCGGGTACACAGAAGCCAAAACACTGAAAGTAAAGCATCACAGAAATTGGAGGTTTTAGCATAGCAGAGGGACTTCAGCCAACACAAGAGTGCTGTCTGCTACCAAAACATGCAAAGATGGAAGCTAACAGAGTCAGCAGCCAAGAGAAATAAGTGATTTCAAAGGAAACAATGCTAAGTACCTGACCAAAATTAAATACAGCACAAAAGAACTGCAATTCCACGTAGAGCCTTCCAGGTTCTTGGTTGAACAACCACCACAAACAGCTGGACAGATTCTGTTAAAAATATAAATTGAGTGTTAGAAAATTCTCTCTTCTTCACAGAAGATACCAAAAAACCCTCATTTATTCTCTTTATGCAATAAGTCATCTAGAACAAAAACAGTCACTGACAAGTAACCTGCTACATTCCTTGTGAGGTTCAGTAGCTGTAAATGGGACCCACATATTCTGATCGATTAAGGGTGAAATGTACCATCACTGCTGAGGGCCTGCACCTCTAATACCCTAAACAAAGGAGGACCTTGTTCTTTTATGTTAACCTCCATGCATACTTAGGTAATCAATAAGTAGCAAATCTACAATATTTCATAAGGCAGAAAGCAAACATTCCTACTGAGCTGAACACCAGCATTTTCTACATTGCTTCTTGTTTTTATGGAAGCTCAATAGCAGCTGAAATGGTGCTGGTATGCACTTCAGCTGAACATAATCTGGAAAAACAAATGGTAGCTTATGTGGGCATAAAAGTGAAATAATTTGAGTAGCAAGGGGCTCATAGTTCATTTAATAGTTTCTGCAACTAAAAATCTGATAATTGATTTATAGATAAAACTGGGGCCAAAATTTCAGGTACCTCTTTATCTTATGGGCCACCACAAAAATGTATTTATAATTATTTGAAATGTCTGATATACGATATTTGGAAAAAAGGAAAACTTGCTTCCAATGACCTAGTTCAGCGGTTCTGAAACTGTGGGTTGTGACCTCATTTTAATGGGGTGCCAAGGCTGGCGTTAGACGTGCTGAGGCCGGGGCTGAAGCCTGAGTCCCACTGCCAAGGGCCAAAGCCAAAGCACGAGCCCCACTGCCTAGGGAAGTGAGGCTCAGGTTATAGGCCCCCCTGAAGCCCAGAGCGGCAGGGCTTGGACCGGCAAAGGCCTCGGTCCCCCCCTCCCCGCACGGGGTTGTGCAGTAATTTTAATTGTCAGAAGGGGGTCGCAGTGCAATGAACTTTGAGAACCACTGACCTAGTTAAAAAGCAGTTCTGCTCTGACTAATAATGGCACTGTGGGGTTCACTAATTCCTCTTAGTTTCTTTATCAAATATATACTTTTTACAAGTAAAAATGTATGTTTTTTGTCAGCCCTACAAACTCTACTTGGGCTCTGAAAGTCAAACTGGGTTGTTTCCTTCTTCTGCATCACCACCAGCAATAGAGTTTCTGAAGGTCAAATGTTGACTTAGTTACACTCCAGCAAACAGTCTGGGGTCTTCAACATCTCACAGGAGTCACTGATTGGCTCTAACTGGAAGGTAGTAAATAATTCTGTTGATGATACAGCAAAGGAATAGAGTCCAGCTTACTGGGTGGCTGTGTGGAGTCCACAGTGCTAATATAAAACAGCACAAATAGATTTTTCTGTTTTATTTTATACAGGTTCTTATACCATGTTCATCACCATCGTATTTGTCATCGCTAAAGCAACCTGAATTCTGAATCCGCACAGATCTGTTAAGCAAGAAGGAGCCATTTTTAGGTAGCCCCTTTTCAAAGAACTACTGCACTTTTAAAAAGCTGACTATTGTGTAGTGAAGAAAGAGATCCCTGAAAAAAGTTTGATGAATTGGCAGACCAATGAGAAGTCAAATTTTGTCCCTCCCCATCCTGTTGTCAGCCCTGACTTGTTCACTACCATCTGCAGTGTTAACGGTACAGAGTTAGCGCAATTCTTTTTGTGATGTACTCTTCTAATGAGGGCCAGAACTGAGACACACACATTCATTTAATATAGTGCAGACTGAATTGACGTTGACCCAGAAAAATGGGGAACTACAAGCTTTTTACTGGTCTGCCTGAAAAAGGTTTCATGAAAAAGTGTCACAAACCACTGATCTAATCAATGTCAGAAAGAGGAAATATTTACAGCAAACAGGCCCACAATGAGAAGTAAACACAGCAACACGTGTCTAGCCAGTTGTTTGTCTCCACTCTGCAGACGTTGTTCTTCCTGTGCCAATAGGCAGTTTTCAGAACTGCACTGACTCTCACACTGATTTGCTGCAAAACATTAACCAGAATTTATAATTAGGCCTTTTAACTTAAACAGTCTGACCATTCTGACCCTGCTGTCAAGGAGTGTACTAGACAGCTTGTACAACACTCAGGCAAAAGCCACAATCTTACAACAATCCTTTAGAAGCAATGAGGAGGAGGAAGTATTGGGGAGAGATGGGAGGAGGAAGTGAACACCAGGAATGTCCACACACACAGCTTTCTTCATGTTTGGGACCTACGCATTATTCAGAGCTGAAATGACTGATTTAATCATTGTTGACACACACTGTAGTCTTGAACAACTCAGGAGTTCCTGGCTCCAAGTCCATGCACAAACTACATTACTACTACTTCCAGAATTTGCACGTATAATATCAATTTTAATTTCTGTGCTGAGGCTGCATGCACAAAAAGGGAAATTTTAATGTTAGCTTTAACTATAAATTGTTCAGACAGCTGTCCCAAAGCGGACCGGTTGATTTGTGGAGGAGATAGTTACTTTCTCCCTAACCAAGAAAACCTTACAAAACAAAAACTTTTGCTGCCTAAATTACAGCTCTACACTAGTGAAAAGTTTAGTAGTGGTTAGCTCTGAGAAACTGTTCCTGGCAGTACTAAAAAAATGAACAGTTTTGCAGAACAAGTTTTTAATCCGACAATGAATTTCCAGTATAGTGAAAGTATTAGAAAAACACTGTCATTTCTAACTTGCTGTATATCCTAGCCTCGTTGAGCTACAGATTAATCAGTTAATTTCTTCCTGTTTCTTCCAGTATCAAAACACTACACAGTTCTGTTAGCATACAATTCTGTGAAGTGCTGACCACCCTCAACTCTCATTGATGTTCCCATAACCCCACATCATTAAAGACAGCTATAAATACCCTTACTGAATGGATATTCCTTTTGTTTCAAACTGCAAATTACAGGTGGTTATTAAAAAGTTCTCTGTACTTGCCACTAGATGGCAACAAAAGAACTGCATAAAGAGGACATTAATATGTACTACACACAAAACAGGATATGTGTCACTGCAGTTCGGTAAAACTGGGAAGCATGATCAGCTGCTGTAATTAAGGTTACATGAGTGTTTCCATTGTAACCCCTATCAGGCTGAAATCATCTCTGCTTGATTTGAGCAAATAAGGTTCAGCCATTTGGGGGTAGGAATGAAAAAGGCCACACACACATTTACCAAAACCCCCCCACATCCGTGTGACATTTGTTCCAATGGCTCTACAGCCTAAGTGACTGGGGATAAACTGTGTGGAAATAGCCCTCACTGAGGAGACCTGATTAAGTGTTGCGGTGAGAAATGGTTTGGGTTCCAAAGAGTTCGGACCTGTTGAAAGTTACATGTTGTGCATGCAGTACGTATGGAATGGAGTTGCCTGTAAAGTGTGCAGCTAAGGAAGGCTGCAGTGTGCATGATCACTTTGATGGCTGTTGAGAAGAAAAGGTGTGCATGGGCTGGACCAAGGGTTCTCGCAGGGTGCAGAAAGTTCATTGTGAACTGTTCTTCAATTTCCATGGCTCTTTGGGACCCCTCAAACACTTACTTGCCCAAACTCCAAATACTTGAAAGGGAATGTTCCATATGAGGGCAAAATACAATCTACAGGGTTAGATCCAGAGCCCATTGAAATCAATAGAAAGACTTTTATGGACTTTGGATTAGGCCCTTCATGCTATCCCCAACAGTTTAGGACGAGGAATTTATGAACTGACAGAAGTGCCCTATATCTTGAAAGTCCCATCCCCTGTGTGAAGACTAGTGCTGAAAGGGCTGAGGACAAATCCCCTAAAAGAGTTGCATTCTGTGCAGCTTTCTAAATTGTCTGTTACAAATTAATAGTTCTGGACAATAAAAAATTCTACAACTGTCTCTGATGGCAGAGCGTAAACTATAAGAAGTTACCTGATAGCAAAAACCTTCTATTTTAATTAGAAGTTCAGGATATCCAAGTAGAACAGTTAAAGTGATGACATCTCCCAATTTAATTTTTGCTACTATTGCAATAGATAGACTATTATATGAGAATACATTATTATTGTACCTGTCTCGGTGGGAGGAGAACAGCTATCATTAGTGGTGGCATTTGACACTGGCTCTCCCTCTCCAGAGCAGCATAACTCACCATTTATTGTTTGACATGAACAGCAACCTATTAAAAATATTAAGTATTAAAGATAGTTAGTTTCCCTGATTTATAGTAATGTGATGGGAAAACTAAATTATTCTATTCTCTTCTAAAAGAAGAACATTGATTGAACATCTGCAAATATCCAAATTACTGACTGCCTAAAGGAGAAGGGTGTGACAATTCTCTTCCAGCTTCCATTCAGAGAGTGTCTTTTTCAAACTCCTAGTATACTGAAGTTTTCAAACACAACATTACACTATGGGAGCAACGTAGGTGCTCTTGGCTACATAAACAATGTAAGGGGAGCACTGGCATAACTGAGCACACTAAATCCAAATGAGTAGGACAATGAATAGTTTGACTGTCTTGAAAGAGATGGGTTAGTGGGCAGGGTGCAGATGAAATGGTCTGAGATGCCTGATCAATGAGATCTATCACATGGATATCACATACACACCACTATATTTTTAAATACATACACCCACCGTATTATGTATAGGGATAACTAAGAAACCTCCCTTAAATCATCATAATAAAGTAACTGAGAGAAAGTGCACTATTAAGGTTATATTTTCATGCATCACCATAGCAGCTTAGCGTTTCTCAAAAACTGACAAAGACAAGCTTTTCTCCTCCCCCCACTCCTCCTTCCAAACTCATGCACAGAATTATGGTTTATCCCCAGCTCCCAGTTTTTTGCACAGCCAGGCATCGTACCTCTTTCTGCAGAGGATTCTGCGAAAGGTGGAGAGCCACTGCTTGACGTCTGACTCTCCTCATTCCCTTCCCTTTCAGGGTTCTCCCTCTGGCCATTATGCGAATATGGGTTCAATACCTCATAGTCAGTCTCCTGTCCATTTCTGTTCATACACAGAAGTGAGATACCTGATATCAGAATGCTGATGAATAGGGTCACTGCTGTGGTAACCATCTGTCACAGGAAATCAAGAGAAAAGATATGCCTCTTTAACATAAGAAAATGTAAAAGCGTGTTTTTTGACACATTGAATACTAGCACTTTCTAGAATCCAACCCTCCAGGAGCACCTAAATCTGAACAAACCAAAATGTATTTCTATATTTATGCCACAAGACATAAAAGGTAGCTAAAAGTCCACTCAGCATGCTTGGCTGAGCTGATCTTCCTAGCCTGGATAACCTGCAGATGGTTTTTTCTTTGGCTTTTGTTCTGTAGGAACCCTTCTCTCCAGGCAATGAGAGCTCTCACTTACTTCCCGTCCTTTCCCCCCCCATTTCCCCTTCTTCTGTGATTCTTATTCCAAGGACAAGTGCACTCTTCCTCTTTTTGCAGGGCTCCATTTTCCACCCCCTCTCCTTCTGCAAGTCCAATTAGCCTTTCTGTCTGACAGATCTGCCATCAACACACAGTATCAATTTGGAAATTGTTTTAGTACTTGTGACAAGTACCAGATTGACAGACTCATGTCCTCTCTATCCACCAGCAAAGTAAAACTATAGCAAGGGGGGCTTCCTCACATTGACCCAGCTGTGTACGTCATGCCAGAGATGAATGGACAATTTGTCAGTAAGAGTGTAGTTCAGACTCCAGGTGCTTTCAGTCCTTGGTTTCTCTGCCAAGACTGCCAATGAGGATGCTAATTATTGCCAATTGGTGTAATGCTCTAGTAGTGTGGACACCTGTCTATAGAACCTTGACTAAGACCACTGATTAGCCATTAGATGGTAACAACTTTAGCTAACTACCAAGCTGAGCGGGATTCAAACTGGTAACCTAGAGCAGTGTTTCCCAAATGGTGGGTAGCAACCCACCAGAGGGTTGCAGGAAAACTGTAGATGGGTTACAGGCCCAATGCAGAGGGGAGGCCTCAGGATCAGGGGTTTAGAAAGCAAGCCTGCCCTGTACCCACTGTGCAGTGGCAGCTCCTCTCCCCTGGGGTGGGGCCCAGCTCCCCCATTCCAAGCACTGAGACCTGCCACATGGGGTAGCAGTGCCACTCACTCAAATTTGGCTCGGCCGCCCTTCCGCCATGACAGAAGGATGGCTGGGCCAAACCTGAGGGATGCTGCAACAGGCAGCAATGCCTGAAGTGGGGAGCCAAGTCCAGTCTCATGGGACAGGAGCCATTGCTACTGGGTGACTACAAGGTGGGCTTGGCTCATTCTCTAACTTTACCTCTGTTTTGCTTCGGCCTAAGATTAGGGTTGCAGCATCAGAGCAGAGGGTGACGCTGCCCCTTGGCAGGGCAAGGCAGCAGGGGAGGAGAAAAGGACGCTGGACTATGATTTTGTCCCTCCCCCGGACAAATTTGGACTCCAGGTGGGTTTAAAAAAAAATTTATCAAAATGTAGTTGGTGGATTACCTTAGGAAAAAGTTTGGAAACCACTGACCTAGAAGACGAGGGATTTACAGCCCATTATCACTCCCAGGCTATTCAGTCCCTGCTTTCTTTTTGTCAATGTTGCCAAAAAGGCTCCCTTTTCAAATAGTCTTTCATAATTGTTTGTTACAGAAAAACATTTTACTACCACAGCCTTCAAGCTGAGTAGTGTCTATATGAACCCTAGTATTTGCATTGCTAGAACTGTAAACTGTACTTGGAAGAAAGCTCTTTAGTTATATGTAAAGCAAAGAGTTTCTCAATAACGTACTGTGAAAGGCAGGTGTCAGAAGGGGTGAAGAGAAACACTCATACCTGATATTTTCCATAAAAAAATGCTGAGTCAATGCTATCAGTATTACGTTCACCAGTTATTAGTAAGATTCCCACTAGAAGTGCTGGGATGCTGCAACAGCAAAATACAAAGTGTGTCAAGAAAATAATTATTTTGCACGTTCTCATTTATTCTACAGGAAACTTTTGCCAACTTACCCCCATCCAGCTACGATGATAAAGCCAACAGGGATCTTTATTACGTCTCTTTTCTTTAAAAGGAGTAAAGTCAGAGAGAGGAAACCTAAGACGACAATAGGTTTATTACTTTTCATTAAAAAAAAAAAGTAACAATTGAAGAATCTAGATACGCTACAACTGGCATCCAATATCATACAGCTGGTAAGATTTTTTCTTTCTTGCGCCTCAATATATTAAGTCAAAAACTACAAGCTACAATGTTTTTCCCCTAGTTTTACTCTAACAAAATTATACAAAAAAATATTACCTTCAAAAGTTACATTATAAATAGGTATTTAAAATTTTAAAGAAACTTGGGCTCACTGTGCAGTAAGGTTCCATTTACAAATGGTTTCTAATGGATTTATAAACATTTAGTAGAGGTCATAAGAATGTTAGATATGAGTAGTTTGTTTTTATAGTTGCTAATAAGGACATTAGTAGCAGGTCTTATGTAGATGTGTTATATAGATAGGTGTTATGTCAACGTATTGACCAGCTGGATACTATAACAATTATTGATTAATTAGTAAACTATTCATAACCAGAAACTCTGTACATTTTTACATATACATAACAGTGTCTCTGAGCTGGACTTCCAAATTCTATTTTCAGTCCTTCACAACTCAGGAAGTTAGCAAACTACATACTTCCATAATTTATGTGAAAAACTGTGGATAAGATTTTTTAAAATGATCAACCAAAGCTGGGGTCCCAAGTCCATAATTAGGTGTCCAAATAAGGGGCCTGATTTTCAACCAGCTACTCCCATTGGGAAATGCCTTGCCTTTAGGGAGCTAACGTTATATGGGTATGAGCGAATGAAATGCAAGTGCAAAGAGGCTGCCCACTTAATACTGGTCCTGAGACACATGTATGACTGAGTAGTACAGGAGGGGCGGGAGGCCTTTCAAGCCTGGCTAAAGTTTCCTCACAAGAAACCTTGTCTGTGCCTGTTCATGTTTTCTCATCAAAGGCCAATGAAAAGCTAAAAAAACCATCATCTACACAACGTGGAAAATTCAGATAACTACATGGCTCTACATGGTCATCCTCAAGGTCATGGGGGGCCCTGTGTGTTGAGTGGGGCCGTCCCCATTGACCCAGTGCGGGGTTGGTACATCCCATCACACAGTCATCGGGACTCCCTGTGGGATCGGGTAAGTACAACAAGGAGGGCTCGGGACCCCTGGCAGGGCCAAACAGACAACAGACTATGGCCTGTGGGCCACCTGGCTGGGGCAGGCAATAGCAGTTGGGGTTCTGACCCTCTGGGCAGGTGGAACAATCTGTAGCCCCTGAGTGGGGCAGAGCAAACAAGCAGTAGCCACACCTACTGGCAGGTGAGGTGGGGGTTGGAGGGGAACCCAGGCAAATTCCCTGTTAAGAGTTTAAGCATCGGCTTCTATCACATTCCCTGGGTCCTTTGTATCGCAAGGTGCATCTCGGGCCTCTCCCCGGCTGGGAGCAGCTCAGCGTCCCAGTCAGTCTCTGCAGCTGGCTGGTCCTCCATAGCCCAGGTCCACAGTTCCCACCATTCAGAGAGTCACAGGCGTCTCTGCAGGAGCCTGCAGCACACATCCTTCCTCCTCCTCAGCCAGCCCAGACTGAGCTGGGTGGCCTCCTTTTATCTGTCCCTTCCACCTTGAGCATGTGCAGCAGGGGCGAGGTCTGTGGTCTCTTGGGCCCACAGTGATTGGGCAGACCCTCTTGGCCCCATGCAGGATTGGTACACCCCATCACACTCCCATTAGGCTATCCAAGTGTCCTGCCTCATTCTTTCCACCTCTTTTGGTCTGTTTTGTCCACTTCCATTGCACCCCATATGCCTAGCAGAGCTTTGGGGAAATTATGCTATTATACATCAATCTGCCACTGTCTCTATCCTTAAGAACCTACAGAAAACCCACACACTGTTTATGAAATGTTAAAAGGCTATACCCCACTGTTCACTCTGTGTTTGCTTTTGCTTTTAAGGCATATTCCTGCAATTTGTTCAGTACAAGCAGGTTGCTGCATCTATGCAGAACTGCACTCAAGTCAACAGAGCTCTGCATAGGCACAGCAATGTATCCACAAACTACAGGATCAGGGCCTTCGTCTGTAAGCTCCTCAGTGCAGGCATGTATGTTTCTGTTTGGCAATGACCTACCACTGTACAGAACTGTGAACATTTATAATATTATACAAATGATTAACATACAATGTGAGGAAAGATGACTCTGCAGAGTACAATTACTCTAGAACATTAATTGTACACTACAATACTTATTTTTACCACATGAAAGCAGAAGTTATTCACATTCCAACTTACCTGTCCACAAATAAGTACTATAAAGCGAGCTGTATAACAAGATGAACACCAGAATCTGCAGAGTGATGTTTCTCTCTCTAATAATGAAATTCCATATCACCATTCCAATGCAGGCAACAACCTGTGAAAGGAGAGTGAAGCTGCAATCATTTTCGTATTGAAATGAAAATATTCGGGGAAAAATAAATAGTGTGGCACAGATACAATAGTTACCAAAAATCCACTATCCACAGCCAGACAACTGAATTTTGTTTGAATTTATGGATTCTCAGATATTTAAAAATGAGTTTTCACAGCATTAAAGCAGTGCAATAATGGCCTCAAGTTAAGGCTACGTCACTGACTTAAGCATCTGTTTTTCAGGGATTTTCTGTTTTTGACAACAAACATATTCTAGAGTTAGAGAAACCTGAAGTAAGAGGGTTCAGAAAACAAATTTTATGAAATGTATTACACACTCTTTTTGTCTAAAGCGTTTTGGGGTCTGTCATAAACAGATAGTTAAGGGTTAATGTCTCTTTTACCTGTAAAGGGTTAAGAAGCTCAGTAAACCTGGCTGACGCCTGACCAGAGGACCAATAGGGGGACAAGATACTTTCAAATCTGTGCGGAGGGAAGTCTTTGTTTTGTGCTCTTTGTTTTTGTTGTTGTTCGCTCTCGGGACTGAGAGGGACGGGACATCAATCCAGGCTCTCCAAATCTTTCTGAATCAGTCTTTCATGTTTCAAACTTGTAAGTAGCCAGGCAAGGCGGATTAGTTTTATTTTTGTTTTCTCAACTTGTAAATGCTTCTTTTTGCTGGAAGGATTTTTACCTCTGTTTGCTGTAACTTTGAACCTGAGGCTAGAGGGGGTTTCCTCTGGGCTATATGAATCTAAGTACCCTGTAAAGCATTTTCCATTCTGATTTTACAGAGATGATTTTTACCTTTCTTTCTTTAATTAAAAGTTTTCTTTTTTAAGAACCTGATTGATTTTTCCTTGTTTTAAGATCCAAGGGGATTGGGTCTGAACCCACCAGGGATTGGTGGGGGGAAAGGAGGAGGGATGGTTAATTTCTCCTTGTATTTAGATCCAAGAGGTTTGGATCTGTGTTCCCCAGGGAATTGGTGAAGCCTCTCAAGGCTGCCCAGGGAGGGGAAGGTTTTGGGGGGACAGCAAGTGTGCCAGACACTGAATTCTGGCCGGTGGCAGCGTTACCAGATCTAAGCTAGGAATTAAGCTTAGAAGGGTCCATGCAGGTCCCCACATTTGTACTCTAAAGTTCAAAGTGGGGAAAGAAACCTTGACAGGGGCACTGAAAACCCCCCGAGATTGATAGAGGTTTGGATACCTGGGAGAATTACCAGGTAAGTAATTCACACTTGAGGACACAACCTGTCCAAGGATAATCTTAGTAGTGAAGAGGCCCAGATAAATTATTATAATAAAAATTTAAGAAAAATAACCTTTACAGTTGAAGTTAACTTGCAGTTATAAAAAAAGAAGTGTCCAATTTAAACAAATCATATTTGAAAAGGATGACCCCATAATAGTCAACAGAGCCTTGCTGGTTTTAATATTTTGTACTATATATTTCTATCAATATTATACTTAAGAAAAAGGTCTGCTGCATATGCACACCACAGGGGCCATCATCCTCCCACTGAACTCAATGGGAGTTTTGCAGTTGACTTCCAGGGAAGAAGGTCCTATGTGGTCTTTTCTCCCAATGCTAGGCACATGTAACTCACTCCTACTTGTAACAATGGGAATTATATACGTGTATTGAGAAAACAGTCCCGCAACTACTGTATGAATTTATGCTGCATGTTTATGATCCTATCTATACGTCAGGCAAGAGTAACATTTGCAAAGCATGGAAAAAAAGAAGCGCACACACAGATTCCAGTGAGTTAAGGGTGGTTCAGTCTTTTCTTGTCTTACACTACATGGAGAATTCTCATGCAATTTACTCCAATTACTCAAATCTTGCAGCAGAGACCTTATAAATCCAAATCTTTTCTGTCAAGTCTGGACCTTAAAGGTCCCATGGCTCTTTTCTCAAATACAAGGTTTTGCTCAGTGTCCTTGGCCAACATTTTCCTCTCACTGTTGGGCCATCTGCTGTGTACCAGATGTCCTCAAGTGGCTGACAGCAACCAAATGAAGATGGCTTCATGTCAATGGTGCTTAATGGATATATAGATTGGGAAGCATTGGGGGATGAAAAGATAGAATCTATCTTTAGAGATATGATTAACACCACTTAGAATTACACACACAAAATTGAGAAAAGAATGTATTCCAAATCTGAGCTTTCCCTCTGAATTTCCTCTATTTCTCAGTTTGAGAGACAGTTCTATCACAGAGATTTTAATGTCATCATCATCAATCATTTTATTCCAACAGAATCACAAACAATTGTTCTGTACAGTAAATACTATACATTCTACTACACAAAATCTCAGAGGCATAGTAACACTGAAGCTATTTAGAAAGTAATGTGTTAGATCTTTTTTCCCTTCATTATATATATTATATAAATAAAGTAATCTCTGTGTGGAAAGCTTTTTCAGAAAAAAATAAAAGCTTGTATCTGAAGTTTTTTATATTCTACAAGGTACTGACCTGAGCAATGAGTAAGTTTGTCGTCAGCATATGAGGAAGCTGTTTATATTTCTTACTCAAAAGAATAACCGTAAGAGACCAGATCTGAAACACACAAAAGAAATAAGAGTTCAATTTAGGACTTTTAAAAATTAAGATGAGCACTCAGGCTTACCATACCGGAATTAAATATCCAACAAGTAATTTCCTTTTGTTTTTAGGTAACAAAGCTGGAAGAGTCAGCTCTATGCCACCTGCTCCCAGTCCCTTTGCCATAGGAGGCATAGCCACAGTGCGTTCTGTGTGCTTGGGATGGTGTGACTTCTAGGGGACTGTTGTTGCTGGGGCAAGTTAAAGCTGCTTTATCATATGCTGAAGGCTGCTTGCCCCTCACAAAGGGGTGGAAAAGATGCTGAAATTAGGGGTGCTCAGGATAGGAGGATCTGGCGCACGCCCTCTCTCTAACGCCCTAACCACTGGACCATCCTTTTTTACTACTACTTAGTGTTCATGTTAGCTTTATGGTAGCTTTACCCTACACCGGGGAGCCTCTTTCTTCTCTCCTCCCCTCTCCTACAACAGGAGAAGAGTGATGAAATGACAATTTTGTCTTTCAATTACCTGGCCTGTTGTTTGTCACTACCTTACTGCCACTTAATGTGGTTTTGGTATTTCCTTCGCCTTACTGTATTATCAATACTTACCAGGGAGACGAGACTGACAATACTTATATCAAAGCTAACGTTTTGGATTGCAGATGCCAGTGGGTTTGGATCCATAGATGGAATGGTCAATAGCCAAGCAGAAACATACATGATAGGAGCAGACACAAATGTGCTTATCACCATTCCTGAGGTAATCTGCAAACAGAAATCAAATTTGTGACAGTGGAAAAGATATCAAACCTCTAGTTAAATTATGTTTTTACGAAATATACTATGGGAAAAATTCTACCCTGGTCTCAAATACCATATGGAATTCTACTGAAGTCAATGTACTGCATGGTTAGAATATGGGCTATGAATTGTAGGAAATACATCCATTTCTTGCAGACAGTTAAGAATAAGATGAACATCTTGTAATGAGCATAATCAAAAACAATGTCCATTTGGGAGCCCTCTGTGCAAATTCTCTTAAATTAACAGTGCATTCTCACAGGAGTAATCCCGATGACTCCAGGACAGGACTGGGCGCATGCAGTACAGTGCGGTGTGTCACCAGCTTAGTCTCTCCTGCAAATGCACAGCTTTATGTTTTACATTAACAAAATTTGGTTGCACAGATGTGCATTTTCTGTCACTCAAATTCAAGGAGGGAAAAAAAAGCCTGGATGTGTTTATAAGTTACTTATATTTTGGTTTTCTATGGCTTCCTTGCTTTCAGAATTCACATGGCGGCAGCAGTGGAGATTCTACACACACCAGCCCTCTGACTAAAAAAGGGACATTGCCAAGGTTGGTAGACACAAAATTCAGCCTACAATGCTTCGTTATTGTATCTTTCTTGTACATTTTTGCAAAAATCTGTGTAGTTCTTCTAAAAAATTAAGCCAAATGTTTTAATATTATTTTGCCTAGAAGGAACATTGAAAACAATCAAACAGTTATACATGCATATATATATAGGGCCAGATTCCGGAACTATGTGAAATGCCACTCCAAAATGCTGCTAAAAAAGCAGCATCAGTGTGTGCCCATATTCAAGGCAGCAACAACTTCATATATAGTCTATTCCCCAGAGTCTCTCTCTCTCTCAGCATCTTGAATAATCTATATGGGAAGCTGTTAATAGGAGCCATTTGCTGGGTCTGGTAATAAACATGATGCACCCTGGGCTACTTGGACTTTCCACCCTGAAATGTATGGGGAATACCTGTAAGAACTTGTCTCACTTCATAAAACATCTCTTCTGTTTAAGAGTTATTTGTAATAAATCCAATAGATAAGTTGGAGCAGTGTCCTCTGGATAAGAAACAAGAACTACATGTTTTTATCCTAAGGTTTAACCAGAGGGGAGAGTCACTCAAGGTGGGATTTTCAAAAGCTCATAGCAGTGACCTAATTCAGCTCCCACTGAAGCAAGTGATAAAACTTCCATTGGCTTCAACAGGAGCATGTAGAATTTTCCTTATGCTTTAAGTTATTTCAGTCCAGATATTTTTCTTAATCTAGACTCTAGGAATAGGATCTTAGGTTTAAAAATAAAAAATAAAATCTGTTTTATGTGAACAGTTGAAACAGAAAGCAGAAAAAAACTGCCTGGTTTAATTGTTAATTTGAAATGTAATTCATATTTTGATCCCTAGGGAGCATAAGAGACCCAGATGTGTCTATATTATGAAAAGCTAACTTTCTCAAAAGTTTGTATTAAAAATATCAGTTCAGTAAAATTAAAATCAAAATTAGTGCTGAGTTTGCTAAATGTCAGGCACATACAATCTCTACTTCCATATTGAACTGGTTTGCAAAGATAGCCACGCCAGGTGCTGCTGGAAAGACTCCATAGAGAAATGCATAGTTTGATAAACTGGTGTGGTTGACTAAGCTGTCATTCTTGTCCAACAGTTCCACCATCTCTCTACAGAAAAGTGGCATCATCAGTCTGAAAAGGAAAGAATAAATGAGTACACATTACTCATTTAGTGACATTTCCCTACACTGCTTTCACCTAAAAAGGGGAAATTTCAGGCTTTTCTTTGTATATTTAATACTGTTATTCAGACAAGAGAAACCTCACTTTCAGCAACTGGATACAATGGTATGTATACACAAAATCATGTTCAAAGAAATATATAATAGAACTCCAACAGTAAGTTTAGATACCTGCTAACTATTGCAACATGAACTAATACAGACAGAAGTAGATTCCAATCTCAGAGTCACCATATAAATCCTTTAAAATAATTTACTCTGGTTTTCAGGCCAGTCAATACGAGTTTTGTACCAGCACAACTGAGATCAGAATCTGGTCCAGAATCTTGTTTGAGATAACCAAGTCAGAAAAAAATGTCCACATCAGGCAGCCAGATGGAGCATCTGAAAACAATCTAGCTCCTGGCATGATTTTGGAGATGCTGTGTCACAGAGGCAAGATATAGTGGGAGCGCTGCTATTTTTAGCATCCTTGTCATCTCCCAAACAGTCCATAGATCAGCAAAATTGCAGTAGGCTCTGAGAAAGCAGAGCAAAGTATGTGTAGGCTAACTGAAGGAAAGATGCCATATAGTGACAATTGCTCCTGAGGGAAATCTGCATTAAAACTGGGGACATCCCACAGGCTGAAGAATAAAGCAGTGGGCAATCACGCATGTTTGAACAGCTTGCTGTAAGAGTCCAGTGGTGAGCAAAGAATCTTAGCAGAGTTCTTCTTGCACAACTGAAACAGTGACTACACAGTAAACCTTCCTACTTAGTCACCAAACATCAGAGACAATTTAAAACTGACAAACTCAAAGAATTTTTTTTAGAAGTTGCACTGAGAACTAGAATCTCTTTAGGCCAGTGGATCCAACCGGGTGGATTGCGATCAACTGGTCGATCCTAGCCCCACACCGCTCACAGAAGCGGCCTACCCCGGCAGTGTGAGAGGCAGACTCCCTGCCTACCCCAGCCCCACACCGCTCACAGAAGCGGCCACTGCAGCCCTGCGGTCTCTCTCCACACGCTGCTCCTGCCTGCAAGCACCGCCCTGACAACTCCCATTGGCCAGGAAAGCTGTGGGGACGGTGCTTGCAGAGAGGGGCAGCACACGGAGCCATGTGCCCCCCTCCTCCCACCCCGCTCCAGAGGCCGCAGACTGGCCCCTTCTGGGAGTGGTGTGGGGCCGGGGTAGGCAGGGAACCTGCCTTAGCCTTGCTGCGCCCACCACTGATCGGGAGCCACTGGAGGCAAGTGCTGCCCAGTGGGAGGCGCACCCCAATCCCCATCTCTGAGCCTCGTCCCGGAGCCAGCACCCCAAACTCCCTCCTGCACCCTAACCCCCAGCCCTGAGCCCCCTTCCAGAGCCAGCACCCTGTACCCCCTCCTGCACCCCAACACTCTGCCCCAGCCTGGAGCCCCCAAACTCCCTCCCAGAGCTTGCACCCAAACCCCCTGCCCCAGGCTCACCCCAGAGCCCCCTCTCACACTGCAAACCCCTTGGCCCCAGCCCACAACCCGCACCCCCCCTCTGCCCCCCAGCCTGGTAAAAGTGAGTGAGAGTGGAGGGGGAATGGAGTGAGTGGGGCAGGGCCTCGGGGAAGGGGCGGGGTAGATCCTGAGTTGCCCTTAGATTCAAAAAGTGATCTCGGGCAGAGGTTGGAGATCACTGCTTTAGGATATAAGCCTATTTTGTCATAATATGCTGAGCTGCTTTTTGTGCAAAGTCAAAGGCCAAAGGTGGTTGCCTCAAGTTAGTCTCCTAACTCCTTGTTAAGGTATGTAAATAAAAATGTACTTGATTTTCAGAGGTGCTGAGCATCCATAAATGCCACCTGAAGTCATTGGTAGTCGCAGGTGCTCACTCACTATCTTTGAAAGTGAGGCAAGTCCCTAAATATAGAATTCTGAGTCTATCTTTAGGCATCTAGGTTGGGAAATAGTGGCCATGATTTCCAAGCAAGGGGGGAAAAGAGTTTCCCTTAACAATGCTGTGTCAAGACACCATCTTTTTTGGATGGGGCAGGGGGGAAAAGAGGGAATGGGGGCAAAAAATCCACACAGATGTATATAGGCCTAGTATTAAACAAAAAATAGCATGGACATCAATTAGTTTTCTTTCATATTATTTTCATGTGTCCAATTCACAACTTCACTATCACTGATCTGGGTTATGCATGTTAATTATTTTTACTCTGCCAATATCTAAGCTCCTCTTCAGATGATGTTTATATTTCTTTGACTATATCAGAGCAGTAATACCGTGATGCGAATTGTAGCTTCACAGCAAGCAAAGAGTGCACAGTTCAACAATAAGAACATTTATTTAGTTAGGGCAGAGAGATGGCAGAAGTTACTTCACTGGCAAATTGGTTGAACTTTAAAGGGAAACTATCGTCTACTGATACACAAAATTTAGATGTAAATAAATAGTTTTATAGTCTAATGTGAACTGAAGTGGGTTTTAAAAATAATTTAATCCAAAATTATTTGGGGAATTTAAATATTGTAGCACAAGAAGTTAAAATGACTCAAAAGCAAATAGGAACCAATAAAGCTCACCAGTTTAGTTTCATCGTTTAAGCTAAGCAAAATACAAAAACTAACCAAGCAGTTTGGAATGAAAAGTACATTTGTTAAAAATGAGATCTGTTCTAATAATATAAGATATTAGTTGTCAGAGAGATGGATAAGTATTAGTAATATTGACGGTCTATTTAATGCTTTTCTAAATGTTGAGATATACAAAAAATATTGAAACATGTAAATACAAAAGTAAACACGTCAAACTTACAGTTTAGCTGTGATGAGAAGAATCAGTGCAACAAATGCATTCTTCGTCAGTTTTTTTATTTGTCCCACCATGCTGAGTCCAAGGTAAAAAAGTGCTGAGCCAGAAAATGAACTAGCTAGTCCATCAAGGAAATTTTCAAGATACACTGGAATCTTCTGGCCAAGAATAAAATTTGAGGCAATTCCTATGAAGACCATGAATACTATTGGGTTCCGCAACACTCGAAGGAGACCAAGTCCCACTATTTTCATTTTGTTGTGCGACATACTGCGATTATCTCGCCATTTCTGGATTTCACAGAAGATAAACCCAATTGGGTTTAGCATCATAAGAGATATTGGAGCCACTAAGTAAATGTACTGGAGATATTCTGGGTAAGTAGTTTGATATAAAGCTTCAACTAAAAAACAGGAAATGGAAAGTGATTATTGACAATACTTTAACAAAAATATATGATTTAATATTAAAATGAATGACTGTCTTTCAAATATACAAAAAGATGTTCATACTAACCATATTAGCCTAATTAACAGTTGAATACTTACAACTAGCACAAGATGACAGTGAGGATATAAAGAAATGCATGGTTAATTGCCATTAGACCATAGATATGCTTTGAAAATAATAAAAATGATAAAAGATTAACTAACCCACGTTGCTTTACTGTACTATGAATACCCCAAGGGCCAGCTGACAGAATGATTCATTTTGAAACAGGGTTCTAACATTGCTGTACAACACCAAAACAATACCACCATATGCCCTCTACTGTAGATTGTTCAGCATTTCAGATAAAATAAATTGTTTTTGCTGCACATTCCAGAATCATGGGAGAGTCACTGCATATTAATAGCACAGTTTGTGTAAGAGTCCAATTTGCAAATTGTTTTTCTTCTTACAAGTCTTTTAGATCTTTGAAATGTAACCAGTGGATCTGACAGGTGTAATTCATCATGGTGTATTTATGCTCACTTTATGGCACTCCATATAATAAATTAAAAGATAAATTAGTGCAAAACAAATAAGCAGTGTTCATGTTCTCGGACTACTCAGGTCAGGAGCTGGGATTTAGGCATCTTAGGTTCTGTTTCCATTGACAACAATTTGGTGTGGCCTTGGATAAACCACTTAGGGCTCCCACTTCAAAAGATACTGAGCACACGTAGCTCTCACTGAATTCTAAAGATCAGGCCATTAACCACTTTGTGACTCACTTTACACATCAGTATGATATGTACGATATGTATCCTCACAGGATTGCTGTCAAATAATTAGTTAAAGAGTCATAAACACTGTAGCTTAGCAATCCTTCCCACCCCTTTTATTATGTCACGTCTTCAGAGCAGAGTCTGTAGCTTCTATATATTCTGCAGATGCCTAGCGCACTTCTGGGCACTGTAAAATAACCAGTAAAATACTTTCAGAACCTTGGATGAAAGCAGTGAAATAAGTGCAAGTTATTGGGATATGCTGCACGATCGCTGTAGCCATAGCGTAGACACTTCCTACATCGATAGAAGGGTTGTTTCCATCTGTGTAGTTACTTCAGCTCTCCAAGAGGTGGTAGCTACACTGATGGAAGAATTCTTCCAACAACCTCGCTGTGTCTACAATGGGGGTTAAGTCAACCTAATTTCAACGCACAGGGTTTGAAATTTTTCACATCCCTGAGCAATGTAGATAGGTCAAACAAATTTTAAGTGCAGACCAGGCCTTAGTAAGCCAAAGCAGGGATAACAGAGATTGGTGAAAACTGACACTTCACTAGGGCCAGGTCTACACTACAAACTTTTGCTGGCACAGCTTTGTCAGCCACAGTGTGATGGGGTATGATTTGTGAATGACATAGCTGTGCCACTCAGTCTCTAGTATAGTATAGCGCTATAGCTATAGCAGCAGAACACTCCTAATACACACCTGGCCTAGGGCTTGATAAACTTTTTAGACATCTGCTAATGGAAGGATTAGACCTGCTAGCCAGAAATAGGGTTGGGAGCTCCAAAAATGAGATCCAGAGACACAGCCCCAGTGAGAAGCCCAACCCTGCAAACAAGTGGGAGAGGGCTGTCTTTGGTGCCATCTTGTGCACCAGCCTGCATCATATTTGAAATGCCAGTGCCTCCCTGCAGCAGCCAGAAGCTTGCTCTCTCTCTCTCTCCCCTCCCTGCAGCCCCTCAGAACTTCTTAGCTGCTGTGAAAGGCAAGAGGGGAGAGGCTCCATTACTTTACATTTCCACCAGCCTCCTGCCTAGTTCAAAGGCAGTGAGAATAAACACCAGCTACTCTTATCTGCCCTCCCCCTTCAGCCTCCCTTGTGACTAGCTCCCAGAGAGTGCCTCCACTGCTGTTCATAAATTTCACCAAGATTTAGCTGCATAAGTTGACACAACTCTTGACAATTTCACTACTACCTACAGCAGCAATGAAAACAATTAGAGGTTGTTTTTTTATTTATTGTACTTCTGTTTTGCAAACCTATAAGACATGAAAGCATTCGGAACAAAGACATTATGTCCTTTTAATCCAGGGGTGAGCAAACTTTTTGGGCCGAGGGCCACATCTGGATGGGGAAATTGTATGCAGGGCCGGGGCAGGGGGTTGGGGTGTGGGAGGGGGTGCGGTGTGCAGGAAGGGACTCAGGGCAAGAGACTGGGGCAGAGGAGGGGTGCGGAGTGTATGAGGGGGCTCAGGGCAGGGGGTTGGGGTGAAGGAGGGGTGCAAAGTGCAGGCAGGGGGCTTCGGGCAGGGAGTTGGGGGGCGGGGTGCAGGAGGAGCTCCCTGCCTGCCTGCCCTGTCCCTGGCCCCACACCGCTCCAGGAAGCATTGCTGCCCCTGGGGGCAGGTGGGGGTGGGGTGGGAGGACTCCATGTGAGCTGCCTTTGCTGCACCTCCAGGTACCTCCCCTGAAGCTCCCACTGGCCGCGGTTCCCTGTTCCCGGCCAATGGGAGCTGCGGAGAGCAGTGCCTGGAGGCAAGAGCAATGCACAGCGCCCTCTGCCCCCCTGCCCAGGGGCCAGCCACTTCTGGAGAGCAGTGCGGGGCCTGTGGCGCCATGGGGGGGCAGTCCTGCAGGCCAAATCCAAAGCCCTGAGGGGCCGGATCCGGCCCGCGGCCCATAGTTTGCCCACCCATTTTAATCCATTCACATTTGGGAAGTTACCAGCACAACTCTAGCCCTTATATATTTTAAGTAAATTACAATTCCAGTTTGCAGACATTAAAGGAATTGGTCCCCTCACTTGCTTGGCAAAGCTTCCCGCTTTTCAGAAGCAAGTGGATTTTTTAAAAAAATTTTTTTTTTTTTGAGGCCTGTACTACACTCCACAGGTGACAACAGCCATACCAACAACACTTTGTTTCCAAAAGTTATAAAACCATGAGGATCCAGTGGTCAGCAATGAGCATTTACGGATACTGTGATATAACTTATTCTTATATCTTACCCCTTTCCTAGTTCCTCCCAACAAGTCCAGGAAAGTTACACCTTCTGAAATAAACATTAATCCTTGTTTCTGTTGGCAGCCTTTTTACCTGTGTCCCACCTGAAAAGGCCAACAAAAGACACCCAGCAATTAGCTAGTACTATTTAATGTGCTAGCCAGAAAGGAGTGCTGAGAGAAGCTGACTTAGTATCAAATATGATAGATTGAAATCCATTTGGACATTTCATATTTGATCTAAAGCAGAATTAGTTTTGCAAGAAATCTATGAATTACATGAACCTAATCTCTTTAGCATCAAGGGCATAGCAACCCTATCCCTTTGGTTAGAGAGAGCAAACATTATAATATAGGTCAATTAGTATCTCTAAAAGGGACTTCTAACAAACAACCACCAATCCAGAAGGCAGGGGATTGCAAATGTAGGCTGAAAGCTCCCATTTGTGTGGATCTACCTTCATAGTAGTATTTGGAGAAATAAAGGTACAGAGGAGGAAAAAGTGGGAGCCCCAACCTGATTGCTCAATAGCCTTGATTATAATACTAAAAGACTTCAAAATATGCAAAGGGCATTTCATAAGGGATAATGACAACCTCCTACTCAGAGAGGCTGAGTCAGGGGAGGGAGATGTCTGATTTTATGAACAGACTAGCACCTTCAAGGTCAAAAGGATCAGACGATTGCTGAGGGGTGTGTGAGGCAATATAAAAAAAATAGGACTTTCTGGCTCTAAATGAACACACACCTATAAGATTCATTGTTCAGCTATTTACCTCACAACACTTGGTTAAACGCTTCATTTTCTGTTTACAGCTCAATAACTCAGCATTACTCACAGTACTTATGTAATTAGTAGTGTTTAAAGGGCAAGTTATAAGGACTCCGTTATGACTTATTTCTATATTTTAATAATGGAAGCCAGAAACCATCTGGATTTGCTAAGTCAACATATTATTAGACTGCAACACTTTAGAGGATCCTTAGTTTACCTGTCCCAGTTGAATACTGAAAATACCACAGGCCAGTCTAACAATGATTTGCTTTCCTGCATCTGCAGTAGAGGCTGTTGATAGTACTGCATCAAAGAACATATTCTTGCTTGATTTGCAAGCATTTTAATTGTACGTGCTATTAGTTCTTCCATATTCATGGAACTTGAAGTTTTAGGGTGAAGAGGGAAGAAAGAAATAGGTACACTAAGACAGAGAGAGAGAGAGAGAGAGAGAGAGAGAGAGAGAGATTCCACAATCTCCCTTGGAAGCCTATTCCTGAGTTAGATACCCTTGTAGTTAGAAATTTTTTCCTAATATCTAACCTAAATCTTCCCTGCTGCAGATTAAGCCAACTACTTCTTGTTCTACCTGCTGTGGACATAAAGTGATCAATTGTTCTCCATAACAGACAGCTCTTAACACATCTGAAGATTTACCAGGTTCCCTCTCAATCTTCTTTTCTCATGAACATGCCCCGTTTTTTTAGCCTTTCCTCACAGGTTAGATTTTCTTAACCTTTTCTCATTTTTATTGCTCTGCTCTGGACTCTCCAGTTTGTTCAGCCCTAAAATTTAGTGTCTAGAATTGGACACAGTACTCCAGCTGAGGCCTCACAGTGCCAAGTAGAGTGGGACAATTGCCTTCCATGTCTTACACTCTTCTTAATAAACCCCAGAGATATCAGCCTTTTTAGCAAATCCATCACATTGTCATATTCAATTTGTGATCCACTAAATACCACAGATGCTTTTTAGCTGTACTACCACCTATCTAGTTTTTCCCCATTTTGCAGTGGTGCATTTGATTTTTCCTTCCTAAGTGAATTACTTTGTACTTGATCTTTATTGAATTTCATTTTGTTTATTTCAGACCAATTCTCCAATTTGTGAAAGTCGTTTTGAATTCTAATGCGGTCATCCAAAGTGCTTGCAATTCCTCCCAGCTAGGTGTCATCCACAAATTTCATAAGCACACTCCCTACTCCATTATCAAAGTTACTAATGACAATACTGAATAGTTCCAGACCCAGGACAGACCCTGTGAGACCCCACTAGATATGTCCTCCCAACTTGACAGCAAACCATTGATAGCTATTCTTTGAGTATGGTCTTTCAACCAGTTGTGCACCCCCCTTACAGTAATTTCATCCAGACCACATTTCCCTAATTTGCTCATGAGAATGTCATGTGGGACTATTCCAAAAGCCTTACTAAAAATCAAGATATATATACACAAACACACACTTCCAACACATTACTAGATGCCCAAGTCAGACATTCTGTCAGACAGATTCTCCAATTGCGTGCATGCTTGCAAACTGCTCTGTTAAACTCTTGAACCTACTGATATGAAGAATATCTTTTCCTGTGCAAGAAACGTAAACATTTGGTTTCACTGGCTTTTAAGTAAATAGTGGCAAAACGGATTTCATTTTTTAATTTCAAGCTTATTGTAGAGCACTTCAAGGTATCATAAAAAGGCTCTATGAAAATGTAAGTAGTTACCATTAACTTAAAAACACATACATTACACTTATGATTTTTTTTAAACTTATTGTTAAAAGAAAGCAACATCTACTGTTATTATAAATTAAAGTTTAGGTGGCAAAAATCAGTATGTTTGCATGGTGCATTTTGAAAGCACTTTGTATCTAGTCAGCTTCACTGTTTCTTCTGTACAGTCTGTCACTTTTTCCCGTTTGTGTGGGTCTTTCATACAAAAGCAAGGGAGAGAAAAACATTTAAAAAATAGGAAAATGTGGTTATAAAAATAAAAAAAATAATATGGAAACTCACAGGTAGCTTTTGATTAATTTTTAAAACTGACCAGAGCTCATGTTGAAGGGGTCCTTTTAAGTAGTTGCTATTGTAAAGTGCAGACATGCCAACTCCTTTTTTTTAAATAAAAAAAAAAACCAAACCAAAAAAACCCTTCAGCTGTAAGTGCATGGTTTTTAAATTGTGCTTTTTACCTTTTAAGTGCTGTTTAAATGGCCACAGTGTTTCCTGTTAATTTGAACACATTATTACAGGTCACTATAAGTAAACACACACACAATTATTTGTACAATCCAGTTTTCCAGGTATGTTTGGGCTGTGATACACAGTAAATAGTTTTATAAGTGCACATTAGCAAACAAGCAACAAAAACTACAAAAAGCCTGTCTACCAAAAGTGGAGGAGAAGGAGTGAGCTATGTTTTTATATTGTTTGAAATTTAAAAATAAGGATGCAATTACAAAAAAGTAAACAGAATAAAAAGTTGTATTCTTGAAGGAAATAGGATTTTTTTTTAAGATCCCTACCAGAAAAGAGATTTCTTGTTACACTTGATGCTGAAGGCACAGAAAAAGTCCCAAGAAGCTCAGATTTGAAATACATTGTCACTCACTACCATGAGCCATGCAAAATCTGATGTACGTACAAAGTGACATTTCCCCCACAGAACATATGACAATGCATGCTTGATGATCACATATTAGAACTGAGTCCAAAAGATGCAACTTTCCTCCATCACCTACAGAAATCAAGATGCCAGCATGCAAGCAAGTGGATAGTTAAATTCTGATTTGAGCAGATTTAAATCTTCTTGAACAAACTCCACAATAGATGGAAACATGCACATTAGATGGTTTCCTTATGTTAGGTCATTAGCTAGAGCCAAGAAGGTACAAGGCAACTCATCTATTGCAGCTCCTGAAATGTTATATAAATGTACAATTAAGCTGCAACATCAGGGTTTTAAAGTTTGGGGAGACTCTAGTAGCCTGGATTGGAAATCAGCATTTTTGCTAGGGGAGTGGTAAACCCTTAATTAGCCACTCATAAGAAGAATTTTATTCTGTGTTGCAATTTCTGGAAACACTACAAAACAAAAAGAAAACTAATGTTATAAATGATGAGTCTTTAAAGCCACCTATAACTTTGTGACAACAGTGCACCAAACACCACAACTACAGGACAGCGACATCTTATTTCAGTCAAGTCTTCTAGAATTGTGCGTGAAGGTTGGTGGGATGTCAGATCTTTGTGGGAGTTTTGTACTGCAATGTATACTGCTTTACATCTCTTACACACTCAGTAAATATTTCTAGTTTTAAGACTCTTTTGCAAGTTTTCACACAGAGCTAAGAATTTTGATTATTTAAAAGAATGTAAGGGGCGTTTATTGCTCACAACTGTCATCAGATTGATACCTCTGGAGAATTAAGTACTCTCTTTATGTACAGAAGGAATACAGCACAAGCAGCAGCACCACCACAGAATTCCTCAGACTTCCCTGCTAATGTGCCGCCACACAGATTTAGAGGGCTCACTCATGTGCACGACATGTTAGTCCAGTCTATTTATTTCTTGGTTTCTCTGCAGACAGTGCCACCATGGATGTGGACATCAGTCCACTGAAAACCAAACTAAGATCACCAGCTCATTATATGTAGACCACAGAATAGCTAACCGATAGTAGCAACTTCTTGTCCCCATAGACCTGGGGTAGATGCAAAGTGACAAACTGCAGCTGAAAGACTCTGTATCCTATTCTCTGCTCCAAGCACAGTGGATAAAAATCAATAGTTTAAATAAAATTAAAAAAAATCGGATTTTTTTGATAAAATACTTTTTGAGGGGGAAAAAAACCCTATCTAAAGATAGTTTTAATTAAGATACATTATAGCTCAAAGATATCTGATCATGGAATAGGGATTATAAATTCTAGAGTATGAGACAACATATTCATGTAATGTTTAAGAAAAGTTTTGTAAATGACTTCTAATAGTTCATGGATTAGGGACTCAATCTTATGGGGTTCCAGGGGCTTCTCTATAGATTATTTAGGTTAATCTTTCTAATCTACCCAATGGGACTCAGTGCTCAGCCTAGAAGATACCATCAGAGATGCTTAGTTTTGCAGGTCTCAAGAAAGAAAGAAGAGAAATAACAGACCTTAACCCTATTGTCCCTCTGCAAAATTTGTGTAAACAAAGTCAATCCCTTACCTCTCTCTAAAGTGCAAAGTTTCAAAAAGTTCAATGAATAGAAGATTGTTGGAGGCGGAATAGATCTGGACTAGGAGAAGAAGTCTGGAGATAAATGTGAGAAAGGAGGGACAAGCAGTAGAAACAAAAGTGAAACTGTTTGAGCAGCATATTCCAGAAGGCTTGAGGTCTGAGTGTAGCCTTCATTGATTTGAGATCTACCACATCATTCTCTCACTAGAAGGGAAAATTTATAATGGCAGCAGGCTGTAAAAGAGACCCAGTTTGGGAATATTTTAATGAAGTTCCTCTACCTGTGGGTAAGGCAGGCATGCGTGCAAAATGCAAACAGTGCAACAAAGAAATGCAAGGCCTGGTTGCCCGAATAAAACAACATCATGAGAAGTGTTCCTTCTCAGGAGGAAGCTGCGTTGAAGATGATGAAAGGAACATATCTGAACATGCAGGATCTTCAGGTTGGTAAACTTTTTTTATTTCATACTTCTTTCTTAAGGACTGCCTGTCTTCCTGCTGGACTATTCTTGAATTCTCATGTTTGAGCAAAAAATATAGTTGTTACTCTATGGTACTATCATTTTAGATGTAGGTGTGATAAAAAATAAATAGCTGAAATAGGCAGATTTTCCTTTTATAATTTCATCTTTAAAGTAGTACCGAGTGTCAGCGAATGCAATGAGAAATACTAAATGAGCAGTATGGTGATAATAATTAAATAACTGCATTGACTTATTTTGTTTAGGAGAATCCATCCTCAGCGTACAGGATTCTGAAGACTATCCACCTTCAAGATCACCATCATTTTCTACAGTTTCACAGTTATCTGCCAATGACAGTGTTTTAGTCACATCATGTATGTCACATAGCCACAGTATATCACCTGTAGCAAAAAGAAAAAAAAAATCTCCATCATCCAGAAACAACCATAGATAAGCTTGTAATAAGAACCAGCAGATTACAAAAAGAGGTAATTGATGAAAAAATTGCCCCGTTTATGAAACAAACTCTCCTTTCCGTATGATTGAGAACCAACACTTCATTAACATGGTTCAGTCAAGACCAGGATACAGTCCACCCAACAGAGCAGATGTCGTAGGCAAATTGCTGGATAAAAATGTATGAAAGAGAAATTGAGCAGTGTGCAAAAGGTCTAGAGGGTCAGATTGTTAACCTGAGTCTTGATGGGTGGAGCAATGTCCACAATGATCCTGCTGTATGTGCTTGTGTGACAACAGAAGAAGGGAATGTCTTCAGAAACAATTGGTACATCGGGAAATGCACACACAGCAGAATACTTAAAAGTAGTAGCAGTAAAAGCTATAACAAACTGTGGGGAAAAAAATTTAAATGTCTAGTATGCAGCTTGGTCACAGACAATGCTGCAAATGTATCCAAGATGAGAAGAAATTTAGAAGAGAGTCCCAAGCTAATACCGTACCGTTGCAGTGCTCATTTGATGCACATCCTAGCCAAAACTTCAGTGTTCCAGAAATAAAGGCTAATGTTGTTGAAACTGCAAAATACTTCTGTAACAACCACTTTGCAGCAGCTGCTCTGAAAAAAGTGGGAGGAACCAAGCTAACTCTCCCACAAGACGTGCGATATCAAGACCTGGACTAATCTGACGACTGTTTGTGAACAAAATCATGAAAAAATAGATGGCACTGTCACAGCCAAAGTTCTCAACATTGGGCTTAAGAGAAATGTTGAACACATGCTGAGTACCCTGAAGCCTATTTCTGTAGCCTTGAACAAAATGCAGGGAAATAGCTGTTTTATTGCTGATGCTGTTGAAATATGGAAGGAACTGAGTGAGATCTTAAAAAGAGAAATATGCAATGATGGAGTTAAATTACAAGCATTAAAAAAACAAATGGGACAACCACTATCTCCAGCTCATTTTCTTGCAAATATTCTCAATACTTGGTACCAGGGTCAAACCTTAACTGCTAAAGAGGAGGAGTTGGCTATGACATGGACATCCAGCAATCATCCCTCCATAATGCCAACTATAATAAAACTTCAGAGCTAAGGGTGAACCATTCAAGAAATATAAGTTTGCTGATGATATTTTAAAGAAAGTCACTTAAGCACTTGGATTCAGAGACTGTTGAATTGATAATCTCACTTTTAACAGCAGTAGCTTCTTCTGCTGGTGTAGAAAGAATATTTTCTTTCTTTGGACTAATTCATTCCAAATTGAGAAATCGTTTGGGAACTGAAAAAGCAGGAAAGCTTGTTTTTCTTTTCCAGATTATGAACAAACAGGAAAATGAAGATGAAGACGACTGAGTTAGCTGCAGAAGCCAATATTTTAAGTTTCTCATGTTGACCTGGCTGACATAGTTGATTTAATTTTTGTTTTTTTATAAAAAATATTTCACTTAACTATTTTAGTTAAAAAAACAAAAACAAACCTGATTTTAAAAAACTTGAATGTTTAACTAAATTCAAAAATCCATATGCTTGTTTTGTTAAAATATCATATGCTTGCTGTTGGAAAAAAAAATCCAGAATACATAACGTTGATGTTTTAAATAAAATAATTTAAATGCCTGTCTGGTGATGTTCTCCTTCGAATACAGCATGGCAAGAAAATCCTCCCAATATTAATGATTAACCTGTTGAATTGGAGATAGTTCACCTCTCAATGACTTCATAAATATCTGCTTCAATTACCTTTGGTAAATGAAATAACCAATCATTCATTTTCTGATATAGCTGTAAAACTAATCTGAAAAGTTTTCAAAATAAATCACTTAAAAAATGTATAGTGTGTACCTTCTAAAAATGAAACCTACATCTATCTCTGAGTTGTGAAGAATATGTATTAAGATTATAAGAACCAACAAGAATGCACTATGTAGAAATCCATGATTAAATTGAGTCTTCCTGACTTGATGTAAATCAAATTGATTTAAATCACTAATCCCAGAGCCATCCAGTCAACACATTTGAAGTCATAAGAATGTCTCTGTACAAGTAAACGTATGTTTGTTCGTTGACAACTGTTTTATACAGCCTAAGATTTCAGTTCAGCAGAATGTAAAACAACTCAAATTTAGAAGCACAAGAGCACAAGACTGTATAATCACAGCATATAGTAAATCCCTAGCACAAGGAAAAATAATATTTAACACAAAAGTTAACAAAAACAAGAAAGCATAAGTGGTTTCTTACCTATAGGATATCCCAGTGCAAAGTCATTGCTTTGTGTAGCAAAAATAGGGAACAGTCCTGCTTTGCTAAATCGACTTTCAGGACTGGCTACCAATAATGTTAAAATACAGACTAAGAAAAATACAGAAGCTTTGGCAACCAGGATGCTGCAAAGGAAGGACCAGTTCACATTGGAAAAATTAAGTACCACCATGTTTTTGAATAGTAAAGCTGGAAGTGCAAAACAGGAGACAAAATTTCCCAGTCCTTTGGCCTGACTTGATGTGATGATGTTGGCTCTTCCGGCTATATATCCACAGAGGATGATGCCGAAGCATTGTAGCAGGGCTGGGAAAAGCCTGCTTATTGACATGGAAGGAGAACGGCTGGTAACATTGAATTGGTAGTCCAAATGGCTGGGCAGGGACTGTGACATATTGGCTGAAGAGGAGAGGTTCTTTGCGGTGAAGTCTGAGAAAGTATCCATCTTCTCTCACTGCTCGTTTTATTTAGGCTCGTTTTAGAAGTGGAGTATGCGATGTTCTGATCTGTAAAAATAAAAGAGAACAAAACAGTGTTATTCAACTTCTGAGTGGGCGTGTGTTTCACTGATTATTTTAAAATGCACTTCCAAATCCCTCCCACAAGTACTTCTGTCAGTCACCCGGCCAGATAATAGCAGCTACTGAGAGAGAGAGAAAGAAACAAAACTGATAAAATAGAAAACTGTAAAATCATTTGGGTGGATCCCAAATACACATTCTTCCCTCCTTAGCTAGTTCTCTCTTCTGCTGGTAGTGGCAAGTACACACAACTCACCAATAGCACAGCTGTACAATTAGTAAAAATACTAAAATCCACTTGGGTTTCAACTTCAATTCTAGTATATATGTCAAGTGAAACATTAAAGCTAAATGTAACTCATGAGCTGAAACAATGAAAATCTGTTGGCATGGAAAGGGATGTGACTTGAGGATTTTCTGCTGTAGTCTCTGGTATCTAAAATTTATTTAAAATAAATAAAGGCACTTTAAGCTCTTCTGGTTTAAAGAAAAATAAATCACTAAGCAATCACAAAGTAAAGCTAAGGCATTTGTCTTGTTGGGCCAGGTCTGAAAACTAGTTTCACCTAACACGGCCATATCAGCCAGCGTACAACACATTTTTTTTAAAACAAACTTTTAAATAAATTATGTTTCATGTACACCAACTGGCAGCATCATTTTAGCTGAAATGATATTTAAGAGCTTTCTTTAAGAAACTGTTTCCTAACATCATGAAAAGTGAATATGAGCAGGGCCAGAAAGATGGAAGTTCCATATATACCAGGGGTTGGCAACCCTTCAAAGTGGTGTGCCGAGTCTTCATTTATTCACTCTGATTTCAGGTTTTGCGTGCCAGTAATACATTTGAACGTTTTTAGAAGGTCTCTTTCTATAAGTCTATAATATATAACTAAACGATTGTTGTATGTAAATAAGGTTTTTAAAATGTTTAAGAAGCTTCATTTAAAGTTAAATTAAAATGCAGAGTCCCCTGGACCGGTGGCCAGGACCCCGGCAGTGTGAGTGCCACTGAAAAATCAGCTTGCGTGCCGCCTTTGGCACATGTGCTATAGGTTGCCTACCCCTGATATATACTAAAACTCTAATCAAGTCAGGAGAGCCTGTTACAACACCATTAGAAGCTGTAGAGTAAAAAGAAGCTCACTGTTACAATACATGCAGTTAGGTCTTATATATGTTACAACTTGTAATGAGGCTAGGGGAGAAAGGTACCGTATTTGGGTCTGTCACAGGTGGAACTGTTCCGTAGCAACCCAGTTTAGGGCCAAGCGTGGTACTGCAGACGCCTCCTGGCTTAGTCCACAAGTTTTGGCTGCCTGCTTGCAGGAGGGTAGTCTGTGCCATAAGCTTGACTTCAGTATCTAAACAGTTAAATAAAAATAAACTCAGAATTTGGCTGCCTGCACCTTTAAATAAATGAACCTCAAAGACAAGCACTTAGTTGCAATGCTTGAAAGCAAGACCCTGAGGTTCTGGGCTAGCAGAGCTCCTCATCTGTCCCAGTCTCATCCAGAAGCGCTGCCCTGAGAAAAAAGGGGCAAGTCTTTTTAACTGGTCTGCTGGCTCCTGATTGGTCGAAGTCTCCTCCTAGCCATTCTAGGCCTCTGGAGGACTGTGTCTTGTTAGTAGCCTGGTCTGGTCATTGGAGCCCTGACATCCCCTCTTCAATGCCTCCAGCAACGAACAGAGAAAGACTGATAATGAGACCCTGGCACAGGGTCTCATTACTAAATTATAGTTGTAATGTAGATGGGGGAAGGAGTCTGCTTAAAAAAAAACAAACAAAAAAAAAAAAAACCCAACAGTGAGCTTTGCCCATGCATGATACCCTCCTGTCAAATCTGAAATCTAAACTATTTTGAATGAGGCGTTACAAGCAGTTTCAGATCCCACACCTGCTCCCAAGTTCCTCAGTCAATTTTTATTGTTATACAGGCAAGTCTCATCTTAGGCAGAGGTTCGGTTCCGCGGTTATCGCGTAAAGCGAAAACCACGTATAGCCAAAATTATATCCCCAAACCCTTTAAACCCCGCCCTCAGCTCCTGCAGCCGGGCCAGGGGGGCATTTAAAGGGCTCTACTGGGCTCCCCGCCGCCCTTTAAATGCTGGCCCCGGCCCCGCCGCCGGAGCTGCGGGCAGGATTTAAAGGGCTCCGCCGGGCTTCCCACCATGGCAGGGAGCCCGGTGGAGCCCTTTAAATCCCGTCCGCAGTTTTGGCAGCCGGGCTGGGGCTGGCATTTAAAGGGCTCGGAGCTCCACGGTGGCTGGAGCCTCGGGCCCTTTAGTTCACCACAGGGGCTACCAGCCACCTCTGCAGCTGGGAGCCCCCTGGGTGATTTAAAGGCCCTGGGACTCCCAGCCACAGCTGGTGCCCCAGGACCTTTAAATCTTGAGGTCACGCCCCCCCACTTCGGCCCTACACGTATAGTTGAAATTGCGCATGTTAAATGCGTGTAAGTTGCGAGAGACCTGTACAACCATACTTATATAAAAGATTCCCCTCCACTCATCTCTGATGATGCATAAGACACCAATCCAAATGGGCAAATGACTGACTGATGAGGAAACAGTTTAACTGACTCAACACAGAGTGCTGTCAAATGCAGAGTGAACAATCTGATTCAGTCTAATCTTATTTGGTTACACCGTTGCTTCTGAATGAGGGGTAGTAATATTTTCAGAAAAAATTTTGATTTTTAAGTTGATGTGCTTCTTTCATGAGATGTCAAATGCCCCCTCTGTGAACCATCTGATTGCTGACTACATGACCAGAAAGACATGTGGGTGTATGTACCCATCACATACCCTTGGTGTTCTGTTCATTTGAAAGAACAAATGATATCATTCGATAAGAATGCAAGTTCTGAATGTAAAAGAGGGAAAATATTCTTTCAGTTATTCAGATAGTTAAAATGTTTTCTACAATCTTTAAAAATTGGCTAATGGTAATGTGGCTTTTAATGCTAGCAAGTGCTCGGCCTCCTGCCCAAGAGCAGGGAAAGCACAGTTCAGTTTAATATATTAATACATATTTTGGAGTGAGCTGCTTTCTCTCGGACATGTATGGTATTAAAATGTAAGAGCAGCACCAAGCAGACTAGAAAATAAGGAACTAGCTTCCTTCCTTTTCCCACTGGCTCTATTCTCTGCCTGACTCTGGGACATTTTGGGGTGGACGGGGCATCTTACCAGCTTGCTAATTTAAAAATACAGAAAGAAAGCTCTCTGTATTTCACCACCACTGCCTAATGATCTCAATAAGATGCCATAATAGAGGAGAATTCCTATTCTAATCAAGAATAAATTCCAGTGGCCACAGAAGAAATCATGTCCACTGCTACCACACCAAGCAAAAAAGGATCAGATCATCATTCTAAGCCAATTATCCTTTCTAACCAACCAGACTTTCTGCATCATTCATCTGGTTAAGAACTCAAGACAAAGTGTTATTTTTATGCTGAGAGGTGATGGTGGCTGCAGGGATCACAGATCTGGTAAGTACCTATGAAGGAACCATTTAAAAAAGGGAACTTTGTTTAGTACTAATAAACAATGGAAACCACCACTCGGGATAGACCACCATGGTAAGCCAGGGCCACGCTGGCCCAGGGGTTTCCCTGAAGAGTAATAATCACAGAGGCTGGCCAGGAACTGGGGCAGGGCAGCTGTGTGTGAGAGAGAGACAGAAGGGAAGCACCAGAGCAGAGACCAAAGTAGCCAAGAACATAGGCTGAGCAAACCCTGCGACCATGGCCCAGGGGGGAAAAACTTAGAGAGGGAACATTTGGGCTGAGTGGTGGCCAAAAGGGGCTTGGAACTATGAGCAAAGAAACTCTCTCTTGTCTGATTCCTCCTGTGTTCAAGGAAACAGGACTTTGTACATTCTTGAGAAGCAAACAGGTTTGCATGAAAGACATGCCTGGCTCCATCATCAATTTCTCCTTCCAACTGAAATCACCCATGGGACTCTGAATTTCGTCTAAGGGTGCAGGTAAAAGAGGGTAACATTCCTCCCCCTCCCACCCAGAATAACCACGGCAGAAACACTAGAATTGACACAACACAGGCATTCTTTACCTTAGGTAGACAACACAGTGGTAAAGATACCAACTGCTGGTCTACACTAGCATTCCCCGTTACAAGCAGTGGTGATGCTGCACTGATGCTGGATTAAGAGTTGGAAAATTTAAGAAAAAAGCTAATGTAGACAAGGACATAGAGATTCTGCTTTTTTCCTGTGCCCCATTTCAGACTGAGATGGAGACGACCTTTCTAATTTCTTCAGTTGCTATGGAAGCATGGCCAACGGAAAGTCACAAATTTGTTATGTACTTTTTAAAACAAAAAACAATTAACAGTTTGTTTCTCCTCTGATTATAAAGACAACCTTCACGCCTTGATTACTTTGTTGCAAGTGTGACATATGCACTAGTATCAACAGTGGTAGGAACTCTTCTCCAACTTCTTTTTAAAGACACTGTAATAGAGGCTCAACTTAAATGTATACCCCAATTTAAAAAACACAGTAAGACAACCAAAAAAGAGCCACCGTGGTTAAACAACAAAGTAAAAGAAGCAGTGAGAGGCAAAAAGGCATCCTTTAAGAAGTGGAAGATAAATCCTAATGAGGAAAATAGAAAAGAGCATAAACTCTGGCAACTTAATGTGCAGCAGCAGTCCAAAAAGTGAACAGAATGTTGGGAATCATCAAGAAAGGGATATATAATAAGACAGAAAATATCATATTGCCTCTATATAAATCCATGATATGGCTACACCTTGAATACTGCGTGCAGATGTGGTCGCCCCATCTCAAAAAAGATATATTAGAATTGGAAAAGGTTCTGAAAAGGGCAACAAAAATCCTTAGGAATATAGAACTGCTGCCGTATGAGGAGAGATTAATAAGACTGGGACTTTTCAGCTTGGAAAAGAGGCGACTAAGGGGGGATATGATAGAGGTCTATAAAATCATGAGTGGCATAGAGAAAGTAAATAAGAACGTGTTATTTACTCCTTCTCATAACACAAGAACAAGGGGCCACCAAATGAAATTAATAGGTAACAGGTTTAAAACAAACACAAGAAAGTATTTTTTCACGCAATGCACTGTCAACCTCTAGAACTCCTTGCCAGAGAGTGTTGTGAAGGCCAATACTATAACAGGGTTTCAAAAGGGAGCTATACAGATTAATGGAAGATAGGTTCATAAATGGCTATTAGCCAGGATGGGCAGAATGGTGTCCCTAGCCTCCGTTTGCCAGAAGCTGGGATTGGGTGACAGGATCACTTGATGATAACCTGTCTGTTCATTCCCTTTGGGGCACCTGCCATTGGCCACTGTCAGAGGACAGGATATTGGGCTTGATGGACCTTTGGTCTGACCCAGTATGGCCGTTCTTATGTTCTTAATGGCACATTAAAAACTTCAAAGTTTTGTTTGGATCATTTAATAGGCTGATTTTTAAAGAAAGTTTTCCTAACTCAATTGAATTATAAAACATTACACGTTAATCCAGAGTACCAATGTATACTAGTGTTCTTAGAGTGAGCTCCTTCCCTGCCCACAGCTGTTATATTTTATATTGTACATGCATTTAGAATGCAAGTTCTTTGGGACACAGACTCAGTATTTGACATCCTTACCCACCTTGCAGCATTGTGTACACTCACCACACTTGATCAACTGGGATGAAAATGGCCTATTTTCAAGGCAGCCAGTCCATCCTTATCCCATACAGTACATTTCCAATGTTGTGTCCACTCTACACTGTAAATCTCCCAAGCAACACGGATTCAGCACTTCTCTTGAGCGAATGCAACACACTTCACTATCAGTTAGTTTTTCCGGATGATCTAACTAAATTTCACCCCATTACTCCAAGTTATTCCCGTGTAATGCGGTCTACAAACCCCATACTGAGCATGGGGGGGAGGGGGGAAGAACCTCTTCATCTTGATCACACTCCCACACAGCTGCCAGAGCTGCCAATCATGGAGACAGATGCCCACAGCTGCAACTAAGAGAGGAAACAAGGCCTGAGAGTAGAGTAGACAGATGGAAGAGGAGGCAAAAAGGCATGGGACAGCAAAGGGCAGACACCAGGCTGCTTTCAGGAAAGTAATCAAGAGAGTGAAGCAGACTGGAAGCCCTAAAACTGAAGCACTGATAGCCTTAATTAGAGGTGAAGGTCCAGGAACTCACCTGACTGAAGACTAGCTAAGGAGAGTCAACAGGAGAAACTGGGGCCCCTTGAAAGACCACACAGGCTTCCATGTACCAACTTTTTGAATTCCTCTTTCTCCCTGGTGTATTCACCTTTCAAGTATTTGGATGGAGGATATGTTTGTTATGTGCCCTGTGCATTTGTAGCTAGGGATCTGGATCAATATCTTCATTTCCATCAGGGAATACTGGCTTCAAGACTAAGCTTGATAAGTTTATGGAGGGGATGGTATGATGGGATAGCCTAATTTTGGCAATTAATTGATCTTTATTAGCAGGTAAATATGCCCAATGGTCTGTGATGGGATGTTAGATGGGGTGGGATCTGAGTTACTACAGAGAATTCTTTCCTGGGTGCTGGCTGGTGAGTCTTGCCCACATGCTCAGGGTTTAACTGATCACCATATTTGCGGTCGGGAAAGAATTTTCCTCCAAGGAAGATTGGCAGAGGCCCTGGAGGTTTTTCGCCTTCCTCTGCAGCATGGGGCATGGGTCACTTGCTGGAGGATTCTCTGCACCTTGAGGTCTTTAAACCACAATTTGAGGACTTCAATAACTCGGACATGGGTTAGGGGTTTGTTACAGGAGTGGATGAGTGAGATTCTGTGGCCTGCATTGTGCAGGAGGTTAGACTAGATGATCATAATGGTCCCTTCTGACCTTAAGTCTGTGAGTCTACTCCTCAGTTTAACTGATGTTTAGCTCAGCCAGACACATTTAGCTCTTGAACCTTCATCCAGCCCACAGGTTAATTTTTCTTGCTCACTCAAAGCTTCCAATATCCTTCTGATGATAAGACATCCAGAACTGAACACAATATCTCAGGTATGGTTGCACCAGACCCACACAGAAATTAGTACCTCCCTGATCCATAGCACAGCTAGTTGCAGCCCACAGTTACATTGGCTTTTTCACTGCCATATCACATTGCAAACTCAGGTCTAATTTACTGCTCATTCTCACCCATAAGGCTCTTTCAGCATCGCTGCTTTCCAGGTTTTCCCTTCCAATGAACATCTCTATTTGATTATTTCCCACTAATTTATTGGTGGAAAGCACTTTTCCAAGCTAGTTTTTTAGCGCAGTGATAAACTCTCAGTCCTTCCCTCTGCACTCAAACAGCCCCAAGCAGGATACAATTGCATAACCACACCTGAGAAAGGTGTATATTTTGGCCTCTGCAGATAGTAAACTCTAAATGAACATGAGGCAGAGTTACAGAGGCCAGGCTCTCAGCAGCACTCAAAACTTGGCCTGCTTCCTGGCAATAACCTCAGTGTCTGGCTCCTTCACCCAAAGGCTTTGCTCTGATCCACAGCAGCAGCCTGTGTCCCATGCCTTCCTATATAAGACCACATCTACACTAGAAAGCTTTCAACGGTAAACTAATTGTTTAGGGATGTGACTTCCCCCCCAAAAACCATACTTCTATGCCAGCAAAAGCCCTAATGTAGATGTAGTTATACCAGCATAAAAGTGCTCTCGCTGGTGTAGCTTATTTTGCGCAGGGAATTGGTATAAACTATACTGTCTACAGCGGGGGGGGGGGGGGGGGTAGAGGGGTGCCAGCATAGTTATACCAGCAAACCTTTTCTAGTGTAGACCTGACCTAATATACTTATATGGCCTACTAGTGACACAGAGCTGACCGCCTCACAATCTTGAATATATTTATCCTCACAACACCCTCGTGAGGTAGGGAAATACTATTATCCTCATTTTACAGATCAGGAACTGAGGCCAGGTCTACACTTGTAAAGACTTGCTGGTATAGCTATATAGTGACACGGGTGTACTGTGCTGGCAAAGCACTCCTACCATGGACCCAGGTTATACCAGCAAAACTGTGTTTTTGCTCATGTAGCTTAGTCTAGCACCTCCCTCCCCCACTATACCCACTCAAATGAAATAAGCTATCCGTGCAAAAGCAGTTTTACCAATATAAGTGCAGCTACCCTTTGAGCTTGTCCTAGCACAGTTGTCAGTCACAAATGAAGCCCGACTGGCACAGCTACACCATCTGACGTTTGTAGTGTAGGCCTGGCCTCCCACTTTTTTTCCTTATTCCAGAGAAGGGTGAAGGAGAAGTTAGTCACAGATGCACCTATTTTTAAGGAACTGCTGACTAATTCATGACTCTTTGAGACAGTGCTGCCGAGGCTGCCATTTGTGCTAAGGACAGCTGCATTGCAGCCACTGGTTACAAGGAGGGATGGCTCAACAACAAGAGGAAGTCTGGTCTAGTAGTGGACTAAAAAGCAGCAGAGCATAAGGACCTACTGCATTCTATAACCCCAGCTCTAACACTAACTTAGTACCCTATCTGCAAAACGGAGACAATAATACTTACTTAGCTACCTATTTCACATGAGCGGTGGGTGTATTGATAAGTATTTGTAAAGCACTAAAATTTACCAAAACACAAACCAAACTCTCCAGTTGCTAGGAATTAGAGCAACTCCCAGATCCCTGCTTTGATCACAGTACTGTTTCTTGGGCCTGGTCTACACTGGGTGGCGGGGTGGGGAAATCGATCCAAGATATGCAACTTCAGCTATGAGAATAGCGTAGCTGAAGTCAATGTATCTTAGTTCGACTTACCTCGTGTCCTCACAGCGCGGGGTCGATTGCTGCGGCTCCCCCGTCAACTTTGCTTCTGCCTCTCGCCAAGCTGGAGTTCAGCTTGGCGACGGGAGAGTGATTGGGGATCGATTTATCACGTCTACACTACACGCGATAAATCGATCCCCGATAGATCGATCGCTACCCGCCGATCCGGGTACCCTACAACACTCTTCTAAATACAGGCAACTATGCCTAAACCCTAGCACAAGCAGCTGGGTTCCACCTCTTGGGCATGAAGATCCCCTTCACTCTTCCCTCCACTTTTAAAAGAAATGCCCAAAAATTCTTTTTACTGACCCTCCCCAAAATTTCCAGAGAGACTCTCTACCAGAAAAATGCTGATTTTGTTGGAGAGATTCTGTAAATTGTTAATGGATCCCGAGATCACTCTCACAAAGCAGATCACCTCATTTACAACATGATGCAATATAACGATGTCCTGATGGTGATGAACACATTATAGTTCTGTTGGACAAACTCATTTAAGTGGAAACCTTGAAAGAAGGGGCAACATCTATCATGAAAGAGTTCTCATCTCAGGTGCTCACATTGGAAGAACATACTGAATAGGTTTGTCCACTTTTAAAATTAGCTAGAGTAATAAAATCACCAAAAAGAGGAAGTTAATTGCATCATCATAGTGCTTTAAAAGATACTGTAGTGGTGAGAAATGATTGGTACAGATCCCACTCCTGTACATTGCCATTCTGTCTTCTAGCCTGGGGAGAATAAATGAAGAGCAATAGTGTAATCTTGAGCAAATCACTGAAAAGGGACACCATTAGTTTGAAATCTAGTCAATTCCAAAAGTAGTTTCAGGTACCAAACCTTCTTCTTTGTCCCCCTCCACATTGTTTAGGTTTTAAAATATTTCCTATTTTTAATTTTTTCCCCCACACTGTTGCTGTGTGAAAGTGCCTAGATGCCACAGAAACAACAACAACTAAGAAAACTGACTACACAAAAGAAGCAATGAAACGAAGGCCCTGGCCTACATACAAAATAGCACTGATATAACTAAAAGGTGTGGCTTCCAACTAAGTAAGTTAAATGGGTGTAAATTCTGTGTGTAAAAAAGCCCTAACAATATGTAGAAGTGTTGCCAATTGCACAAAGTAAACAAGAAAAGAAAAATATTCCCCCTACTCTCTTTTAGTTATAGTAATTTCATGTTTTAATTGTAGATGTGACCTTTGATGCCACAACAGTCAGTAAAACATTTTGCACACAGAAGTGTGATTTTTAGATTCAGCATCCCTTTAAAAGGAACAAAAAACCTTCAGTGCCTCAGTTTTCCCACTTTTAAGATCATCTGAGGCACGATCACTCACTTTTATTATACTATTTTAAACATACAGTGAAAAGCAAAGTCTCATTATTGGTATTTCATATTTATTTTCTTTGAGTGCCTACTATGCTCCTTCTGTGAGTAAGCATATTCATGATTGGGAAATGTCTGTGTTTGAGAAGTACAAAACTAATTGCACTGTACTGCATGACAACAGACTTGAGGAAAAAGCTGGAAGATGAAAAGGAAAAGGAAGGCTAGATGGGTATCCTAATTGTTTAGTTTGGTGGTGTGTTACTTTAAACTAAAACTACTTGAACATATTATAAACAGATATACACAGCAGATTTATGTCAAAATAGACAAAGCGAAGTATGAAAATAACTGATGCAAAAAAATAAACAAGTCAACGCTAAGACCGATGAAACACCGATTCGGCACCTACACAATCAGCCAGTGGCAAACTGTACCAGAGGTGTTTAGAATCACACTGAAAACACCCTGTAACCAACACTAGTTTTACACGGAGATGATGTTTACCAGTAAATAGGATGTGTTGTTGGATAGCTTTGAGTGAATATTAAAGGGTAAATTACACAGGTATAATCTCTCTCACACACACACACCTGCAAAGCGCCTACTGCAGCCACAGTTGTTAGGTGTTGCAGAAGTTAGGCAGCTAAAAAGAAGCACAAATTCTCCTTCCCGTGGGCTGGCTGAGCGCCTCTGAGGAGCAGACAGCCCGGGCATCCGCACAGACGAGCTCGCTGTGCCCAGCAATGAGCTGAAACACCCACACCGCGTCCAGCGCAGCCTTACGTAAGGCAGAGCACAGTGGCGCAGGGACCCCCCAGCACACGCGCCTTACCGCCCCCAAGGACATACTGATTTCGGGAGATCTCCCCGCGACGGTCACAGCCCCAGCGCGGGGCCGCACATGCCGGCTCCGGAGCCCCTCTCAGTGCCCGGCCAGTCTGCTCTGCGAGGTGCCCTTCGCTGCCTCTGCCGGGCGCAGGACTTGGCCGCCGCAGGCTAGGACCGGTCTCCAGCTCAGCCCCATGGAGCGCGAGGCGCGGCGCTGCCGCCCCCGGTCCCTCGGCAGCTCCCACGCGCGCCAGGGCCCGGCCCCACAGAGGAGGCGCCCGAGTCTAGGTGCCCGCCCTGCGTCGGGTGCAGCCAGGCGCTAGCCCCAGCCGCGGGAGGGGGAGCAGGGCGCGCATCGCCGCCCGTCCGCGCCGCTGCTGAGCCGGGAGCCGCCGGCCTTCAAGATGGCGGCGCTCGGTGGGCTGGTGCCCACGGGACCCAAGCCCCATGCTGGATGCAGCCGCTGGACCCGCCCCCTCTGTCTCAGGGAGCGGCTCCTGGGAGGGAAGGACACAGAGCTGCCTCTAGCGCCTCTCTCAGATGGGGGGTGTCACAGACCCACCCCCAGCTCCTTGGGGGTGTGGGTCTATCTCCCCAGTACGCCTGCTGGAGGGAGGGGTTACAGACTTATCCCCGTCCCCTCCTGTCCTTACTAATGGGGGGCTATGGATGTGTCCCCAAGTTTCCTCAGTCTGGGGGGTTGTAGGTTTAGCATGCACCCCAACGTCTCTTAGAGAGGGAAAGGGAGGCCTCAGACCTTATCCCTGCATTTCAATACAAAGGGGGGATGGGAACTATAGATCTGATCCCAAGTCTTGTCCCTGACCCACCTCTTCCAAAATCCTATCTCAAGGGGGGGGAAAGGTGGTCAAAGGACCTGCCCTCAGCCTCCCCACCTCATTCCCTGTGATCTCACAGAGCAGAGCGATGACCTCCCCCAAAGGAGCCAGAGTCGCTTTTCATTATTAGTAGGAACAGAGCTGCTCACAGCCTCACTCCTTGGGAGGGAAAAAGGGGTTGTAGATTCTGGCCCCTATTCTCCTAAGGCTGAGAGAGACTCCATCTTTGGGTGTTAGTTCTCAACAGCTTTTGGAATCTCTTATTGGGAGCCTGAAGGAGTAGGGAGTGGGCCTTTCTCTGAGAAACTTGCTGTAATCATTCCCTTAATATTGTCACAGTTCTGTATGAGCAAGTGACATGTTTCACATCGTGAACCAGATCTCAGGCTCACAAAGCTTTGGCTCTGTAAGCTCACAGAGATTCTTGGGACAAAGGCTCCAGGGGCTATATGCCTATGGAATCTATGTATATACAGCCATGGATAGGGCCAGTGCGTATATAAAATTTAGATGCTAGGAGCCCCACCTCTAGATCTTCAAACACTAACAGCAGGGCATAGAGGTGGAAGCTTTTAAAGTGAATTTGCTACTTTAGTTCTAGTTTACCTAGAAAAGAAACAAAACTAGAAATTAAACATTACCCATGTAATGTTCCACAATAATAGAAAGAGACAATTATAGAACTAAGAGAGATCAATCAGGAGGTGATAGTTTTCTATATTTGTTGTAACTTGTTTAGCTAAATTACTAGAACATTCATGGGATGTGCTAGAGTCTGATTTTCCAAACTTTGTTAATATATAACCTGCAGGGGCTGGCCTTATAATTAATTATGCCCTACATGATAACTTAAGTTGTGTATTTAGAATCAATAGTCGTGATTCTCTTGCTGCTGGAAAGAGGAAATCAGACTTTAAGTCGCCTCTTCTTAATCCACTATTACAGGAAGGAGAAATCAGGTCATGGCTTACCCATTTTCCACGCATCTTGCTGGTGGGTGAGCAGGAAGGAACTAAATCATGTGTTGCTTCTGCTCTGATCTCACTGCCATCTGTCTGAAGGGGAACAACAACTTTAAAATGAAAGAGAAGGTATACAAAGAAGGCAGTCTCTGTATATAGGACCTCCAAAAGCTCAAAGCCCAAAACAGCTTGTTTTCTGAACACTTGAGACACACATATCTGTGCCAAAAGCCCTCCTAACTGGGACAGTGGAACTTACAGGCAGGGGAGTTTTCATAGTTTTTTCAGGGAGTCAATTAAAAAAACCAAACCAAACCAAACCTGGGGACTTAAACTAAATAAACAAGAATCTCACACACAAGAAAAAGACTTAATACAAGCTTCTGGAATGTAGCTAAACCAGAGAGGAAAAACAAAAAAAAGAGACTGAGCACCAGCAATTGCAGAAGAAAAAGGATGGACACATGACAGACAACTTAAGAAGAAACTTTATTTTTTGTCAAACATTCTCTCCCCCAAATGGGTCAGTCTTGGCTCTTATACCCCAGAATCTATCAAATCCATATGGGAAGTTGAAGGGAACAAATAGGATGTTATATTTTAAGAAGGCGGGAGGGGAGAAATAACATGAACAGAATACTTAGGGCAAGGATAATGAAAAGGTCTATGTAAAAAAAGAGATATAAAAGCCCTTAACCAAAACCAAAGGGGGCATTGAAGGAACAAAAATGTTTGGAAAAGGAATTGCAGGAGACTTTAAAGTGGCACTGTGTAATCTTTCCCACCTCACCAGTAGGTACCATAAGGGATTGTCATAGTGGTGGGGGTGTTCCTTCTATCCTGAGCATGGTAGTCAGATGCACATCCCTAAATCCAGGAAAGTGCTCCTATCCTGAGTCTTACACTTCTGTTTTTGAGGTATTGTGGGGAACACCATTAAGGGAGGAATGGAGGTAAAATAAAACATTGATAGTAATATAACTTCAACTTTCATATTTTAAAGTTCAGTAAGAGATCACAAGTTGGTAAAAAGGTTGAACACAATTCATCTGGGATGTGCCAGTCTTAAGCACCACTGAAAGAAAAAAAAAAAAGATAATCAAGAGAGGAAAAAAGAATAAATGAAATGGGGGGGATCAAATTTCTACTCAGAATACAGACTTATGAAAACAAGTATTTTATGATTGATACCCCTTGAATATCAACTACAGAAAAATAAACAATAAGGACATACAAGAAATAATAATTTGCACTTATGAAACACCTTTCTTCCTGACTGGACTGAAAACCCTTTACAGACTAAATGATATAGGGACAAATGCACCACTTCTAGGATGAAACATGGTAGATATTCTGGGTCAGTAACTCCACACAACAGAAAGAGAAAAGTAGTTTCTCAATTTGAAACTATAGGGGAATTTAGGTAGAACATAAATACCAGTGGACAGAACACCAGTGTTAGGACCCTTACTCTTGTGTAAAGTGCTGTGAAATCTTCCATTAAGTACAAGTTGTCTCAAAACAGCACCTTCAGCAACATAGTGCTCTGTTGCACCATGCGAGGTGACTGGTTCAGTACTGATTTTGCAGACACTGCTTGTCTATCCTTTGTTCCCAGCAGCAGATAATTGTATTGGCCTGTGTTATTGATGCTCCCACACACAGAGCATCTCCAACAGAAGCAGTGAGTGAAACAGAGTCAGATCACGTCAATTTCATTCTGTTCCTTTTGCAATAATGTGCTATGTGTATGATCAGCCTGGGGGAGAAAAAACAAAACAGAAAAGGGGAGAAACAGAAATGGAAGGAGGATAAAAAAAAATGAAGAGGCAGGACAACAAAAAAGGAGAAGCTAATGAGAGAACAACAAACTCAGAAGAGATGCTCACAAATGGAAAAAAGTGGGAAGAGAATAACAACAAAAAAATAGCGGGGGGGGGGAGGGAGGTGAGTTAGCTTCACTAGTGGGAACATTGTTTAAGGACCATACTCAAACCCATGCTCCCTAGCGTAGGAAGGCCTTGTCTAGACTAGGACTTGGAAGATGTTAGCTAAGCACATGTTAACAACCTCATGTAGACAAGGCAGCATGCCTTTAACATATTAAACTAGTTCTTTAACTCAACTAATTATAGAATATACAGTGAGAAAAATAACCACATAGTCCTCAGTACAATACTAATTAAATACTGTACAGATGACTATTGCATCACTGATGTCAATAATGTAGCAGAAAGTACTACAGGACAGAGAATACAGTATTGTTATCCTTTTTTTACTTGAGCTGTTAGCCAAAATTTGGGGGTCTAGTGGGTTGCTTCAATTAGATGGAAAAGTTGATTTGGAGTCAGCTATTTCTCTGATGCATTCCTCCTTATTTACAAAGTCCTGCTTCCTTGAACTCAGCAGACAAACAGTTTCTTTGCTCACAGTTCTAGGTGCTTTTCCATTTAGCATTTAGTCCAAAATCTCTCTAGGCTTTTCTCAGGTTCCTAGTGCTTGTTCTGGCTGTTCTTGGCTTTCCGTTGCTTCTCTGTCAGTCTCTTCCCCCCCCATGCACGCAACTCCATCAAGGGATGCCCAAGCTCATGTGTTTGCTATGTAGGCCTCAGGGGAGCCCCCATCAGACAACTTTTTATTAGAGAAGGTGGAGAAAGGGGGAGAGGCTATTCTAGATTTGATTGACAAATAGGAAGGAACTAGTTGAGAATTTGAAGGTGGAAGACACCTTCAATGAAAGTGATCTTGCAATAATAAGACTTGATCATATTTATCATATTCATCATGACTTGATCATATTTATGATGTGCAAAAAGAATAAAGTCCAGACCAGTGTATATATATATATATACACACACACACACACAGAGAAATTTAAGAGTACCATATTTCACAAAGGTGAAAATTGTTAATCAGAGAAATGTGAATAATTGGGAATTGTTTAAGAACACTTTACTAGATGCCCAAAAATTCACAATCGAGGAATGCGGCTATATTGGTTTAAAAATGAACCTGGTTTAGTGGGGAAGTGAACACCTCTATAAAAAATAAACATAGCAATTGAATACAAGGGAATTTGATAGTAATGAATATAAAACAAGCTAGGAATTGTAGAAAATTGATAGCTAAGGGAAGCAAGGAGAAATCTATGGCCAACAGAGAGAAGGACAATAAGAGGTTTTTTTAACTATATAGGGAAAAAATATTCCTAACAATTGTTTTGGTCCATTACTGGATGAAAATGGTAGAATTATTAATAATAATGCAGAAGAAGCAGAAGTATTCAATAAATATTTCTGTTTTGTATTTGGGGGTTGAAATAGGTGTAGTCATATCATATGATGTGATAGCACTCTCTGTCCACTACATTGAGACAATATAAAAAAACAGCTACAACACTTAAACATGTTTAAAATCAGTAGGTCCAGATACCTTTCATCGAAGAGCTTTAGAAGAGTTGGACCATTAATGTTGATTTTCAATGTCTTGGAACACTTGGGAAGTTCCAGAAGACTGGAAGAAAGGTAATGTGCCAATATTTAAAAAGGATAAATGAGATGACCTGGGTAACTATAGGTTTGTCAGTAAGACATTGATCTCAGGCAAGATAATGGAGTAGCTGATACAGGGCTTGATAATAAAGAATTAAGAGAGGGTAATATAATTTATGCCAGTCAGCATGAGTTTATGAAAACTAGATGCTGTCAAACTAACAATATATTTTTTTAGATGAGATTACAAGTTTAGTTAGTAGTGTTGATGTAATAGACTTCTGTAAAGCATTTGACTTGGTAACAACAATTTGATTAAAAACTAGAATGATATAAAATTAACATGGGACACATTAAATGGTTTAAAATCTGGCTAACTGATAGGTCTCAAAATGTAATCATCATTGAATGGGTGTGGGGTCCCACAGCCTACACTAGGCAATGCCATCAATTACCTGGAAGAATTAAAAAAAAAGCCACTAATAAAGTTTTTGGATGATATAAAAATCGGGTGAGTGGTAAATAATGAAGAGGACAGGTCACTACTAGAACTGTTGCCGATACTAATATAGGGTACTGCCAGACACTAATTTAACCATAAATTATGTAATTAAATCCAAATATTTATGTAATTGCTCTAAACATGTTTAAAAGCCTAAAAGATAAGCAGTTACTACAGCTATACAACCTATGCTGACTGGCTCCAGTTTGGTCAGCCAAGTACTAGTGATGAGCCATCTAAGAGCTCACCCTTTTCTATCCTTTAACAAAAAAGTGATGCCATTGCCAATTGCCAACTTTAGCAGGTTAGGGCTAGACTCTGTTCTTAGGCCTGAAGTAGATAAGATTTCTGACTGGGTTCCCTTTTTCCAAGTCTTCTTTTCTTCTTCTTCTTTTTACATCTTTACCATACTTCTTCCTAGCTGCTGACCAATATTCCTTCAGCTGAAGCTTGTGTATAACAAGGTACAGCTTCAAGGTAACGTTGGTATGTTAAAGTTATTACTGACTCAAAATGCACAACCCTTCTTTATTGTTCAAACTAGTTGGAACCGTCTGTGATAATTAGAGGTGCCTCTTTTCTTATCAGCCACATTCTGAGCTCAGCATTTTTACAACTTCTCTTCAGTTACATTTTTTTCTAACTTTTAAGCACATTATTTCCAAGGCCTTCCCCTGGCTGCTAAAATCCATTTATTTACCTATCTAATCCTATAGTCACTGTGTGACACAGGCCCATTGGTATTTCACTACTCTGAGTGGACTTGTAGGTTCTAAAGTTTTACATTGTTTTATTTTTGAATGCAGTTATTTTTGTACATAATTCTACATTTGTACGTTCAACTTTCATTATAAAGAGATTGTACTACAGCACTTGTATGAGGTGAATTGAAAAATACTAATTCTTTTATCATTTTTACAATGCAAATATTTGTAATAAAAATAATATAAACTAAGCACTGTACACTTCATATTCTGTGTTGTAATAGAAATAAATATATTTGAAAATGTAGACAAACATCCAAAAATATTTAATACATTTCAATTGGTATTCTATTGTTTAACAGTGTGATAAATCATGATTAACGTTTTTAATCACAGTTAATTTTTTTGAGTTAATCGCGTGAGTTAACTGTGATTAATCGACAGCCTTAGTTCTTTCACTTACCCACCCATTCACATACACAAAATTGTAATATCCTAAGTTTTTAAAAAAGCAAAGTGAACTCCCCTCCCCTCCTCAAAATTCTATCAGCAGATTTAAAACCTTTAGATCCACTGTACAGACCTCTGCCGCTTGAGCCAATGGATTAACTGATAGGCTCTGGAGGGGAGTGTGCTGTAATGGTCACAGACTTTTCTGCCCAGGATTCCAAACTTGACCCCCTCTACCCTGTCTCCTCCAATCTGTCCTTGTCCAAATCCTGCTCTTTCCCCCCTCTCCTCCTGGCTCCTTGTCTCAGTCCCCTTCTCTTGGCCCACTCAGACCCAGTCTCCACTACTCAGGCTTCTCATCCCTCTTCCAGTCTCCTTGCATAACCACTCCTAGTCTCTCCCTCCTGCCCCAAATCCTTGTCCCCAGTCTCTTTGCCCAGCTGTAAGTCAGGAGTTCCTCCCTCCTGGCTCCTTGTCTGATCTGTTTCTCACCTTCATCTTGCCATAGTCTCCCTCCCCAACTTCAGTCTCCCCTGACCCCAGAGTTTTGTCTCAGTCTCTTTGCCCAGCCAGTCCCAGTCTAGTCCTCTCACCCCAGGGCCTCATCTAATCTCAGTATTCCTCCCACAGCCAACTGTCTCCCAGCCATCCCCCTACCCAACTTCTCTCAGTGGCTCCAAGCTCCAGTCTCCCCCACAGCTCCCAGTCTCCCTGACCTGCTAGTCTCTGGCTCTGCACCCTAACTCCCCATCCCAGTCTCCTTGTCCAACCAATGTCAACGTCCCAGGCACACTTCTTCTCTGCACCCTCCTTCCACCCCATTCTCACCAGAAGCCTTATCCCAATCTTCTCCTTTTCCTTTCCTCACCCCAGGTCTGGCTTTTGTCCCCTCTGCATCCCAATCATACAGCTTCCTCCACAGTGCCTGAGCCTGGGGGTAGGGACGGGAGTGTCATCAAGAGCAAAGGAGAGACAAGCTCTTTGTTATCAGTTCCAGTGCCTGGTCCCACCCCAGCCTGGAGCTGCCATTACAGGGTACCCCTTTTGAGTCCTGGTCCCTTTTGAGTCCTGGTAGCTCAGAGCTGGAAGATATTGAATCAGTCTGTGATGAGGACGTAGCATTCGTAAGAGAACATCAGGGTTATATTTACCTGCACCCTGTAAAAGTTTGGAGCTGTGCTGGAGAGGTCAAAGGCCCTAAAACTTTTCAAAGAAAGTTTCAAAAACATTTTAATATGGGCAAAACAATGTATTTTCCCCAAGCCTCATTCTCAGAACTTGCTCAACAGTTTTGGCTGAGATTTTAAAAAATAAAAATAAAATTGTAGCATGGAAAACTTCAGGCAAACCGCTAAAGTTTGGTGAAGTTCTAAGCAGCTGAAAGCAGGGATCTCTAATCACAGGTGGAGGATGAAAATATTGTTTGTGGGGGTCTGTGCCCAGATCTATCCCAGCCTGGTGCAGAGGGGAGGCCTGGGGTATGGGCCCATCCAGCACTCACCCTGGGTAGTGGCGGCTCTGCTCCTGTCCCCTGGTGCTAGCTTAGGCCTGGCTCCTTGCTCTGGCCCATTGGCTTGTTAGGAGGAGGCTTGAGGAGCCATCACAGCATCAAATGGTGCACATCAATGTTTCACCAGTGGAGCTGGATTTAGGGTGACTGGAGCCACCTCTAGCCCTAGCTACCTGCTGCCAATGCTGATAGTAGTAAGTGTCAGGCAATCTTAATAATGGGCGGTGCTGCTATCTGTGCCTATAACATCACTGAACATCACAAAATAAGCTCCTAGTAGAGTATTACAACGATTGACCTTTGCAGGAAGACAGGGGTATCACTACTTTTGGAAGGAGATGAGCAGGCAGTGGGAATTATGGTACACACAAACAAATCTGGATGAAATACACCTGGAGCACTACCAATAGAGTAGCGGTGTAATTTCCAGCCAGCTGTTCATTTATTTTAAAACAACATGGAACACCTAGAGACCTATGGATACAGCTGTTGTTAGCAACTGTAGACACAATGGAAAGAAGAGAATAGCACCTTTTATGTAATCTCCTTTCCCTCAGTTACTTACTCATGAAAGATACTTACTCAAGTGCTACTTTGTTATCGACAGAACCCCAAAGTTCTGTGCAAACTTGTTGAAGGCAATGGGTTTATGCCAGCAGAGAGTTGGGTCTTGTAACTTTAAAGCAAAAAGAAGCACTACTATCATGTTGCTTGTTGCTTACAAGAAAAATATAGTGAACAAGACTGGGACCTGTATGCTGCCATTGCTAACTTTACAAAGCTGACTGGAAATTCCTGTGCAGAAATATTAATGCATGTCACTCGCCAACTGCATGATAAAATAAGCTGGAGTAATTGTAGAAAAAATTCTCTTGGATCTATTTTGTAATAGCAAACGGAATCTAGCAGGGATATGTTTTGATATTAAGTGTCTTTGGTTTCTTCTGCACAGCAATAGATTGATGATGCCAACTGAAATGTCATACCAGGCATTTGTATTAAACATTGAACATCTGGCAAGCGCTTTAAAATTAACAGATTGAAAGACTGCCTGAAATTTCTCTTCAAAACTCTACCAATTGTAGGGGGGAAATGTGGTAAAAATGGAACACACTTACCAAAAGTAAATGAAGATATTGTATAGGAACTTCTCTATGTGGATGACAGTCCTCTTATTGCACATACGCCATATGACATCCAGTTTATCACCTATAGTTTTGCCAAGACAGCTATAAAACTATAGACTTACTACCCAGCTGAAAAAAAACAAAACATAACAGACAAACTGGAACAACAAAACTCATAAGCTTTTAATACCTAGCATCACACCAATGACCTCAAACACAATGAAGATGCAGATTTACTTTGATTATCCTCTCTTACCTTTGTCAAACATTGTCCTCATTGACCAAGTTACCCGTCTGCTTGTCTAGCGTTTTACAATAGTACTAGTCATTGTGGTGTCTAAATTGGGTACCAGAATCAAATTGATATTTTCTGTCGGGCAGATTGGAACATCAAATCTGGAACCATCACAATATCATACAAAAGCTTGAAGTCCATGTTTACAGCCTATGATGACTTCCACCTTATTTTATATCTGAAACATGGACATATGTTGCTGAATGTAACAGGGTTGTTTGCCCTGGCGAGTCTGAGGCCAAGCCAACCCTGATTGCAGAATGAGCCGCACCTGAGAGGAATGAAGCAATTTCCTATGACGAGCAGAAGGAGCCCCCAGTAAGGTGGTGGAGGGGCTGTAGTGAGACTACACAGAGTGGGAGAGGCTTCTTGAAGGAATACTCTGTGAGCAGGGGAATTGCTCCAGCTAGGAAGGGGTGAGAGAAGCCTACTAAGGCAGGAAGGTCTCTGACTGAACATGGGAAGTTTGGTCTGTACTGGGAGGGGAACGGGGGCAGGGGGGGCGGGGTTTGTTTACTTTTGAACTTTAAGGTAATAAATCAGACCCTAAAGAGGGCTGCTAAAACTCTGTGTGGAGTTTATTTGAGGGATCCAAGAAGTGAAACTGAGTGAGAGACTATGTGCAGGACTGCTCTGAGGCCGCCAGGGGGTACTTTGAGGTGGCTGTTCATCAGCACTGGCATATCAAAGAGCCGGTAAATATAATCATTATAATCTTCAACCTTCTGTGTCAAATGACAAGAGACAAATCTTCATGAAATTCTGCAAACCAGAATGGCAGCAATGCTTCTGCAAGGACAGCTTTACTGAAATGGAAACATCCTCTTCTTGTAAGGCACTAGGCACCAAAAGAAAATGTTATACAGGGGGAAATTCACCCCCCTTGCAGAGTATAATGTATAAGGATCACAGAGAGGTCTCAGTGAAGTCAGTAGCAAAACTCCCAATGATTTCAGTAGGACCAGGATTTGGCCTAAAAGTTTATGAGGGAGAAAGAAAAAGCAATGCAAAGATATTGTGAAAAAAGCAGCTTGATCATTGGCACAGAGATGACAGCTTCTGGAAAGCTATCACAGCAAACAAATCAGTTTGACAAGTCAAAGTACAAACCCTAGACTGCCCCTCAACACTGTGTGAACGTGTCAAACTGCAGGGTAAAAAAATGCCAAAAGAAATAGTGGCCCTGTCAAGTAGTATTTTAAACTACACTGGTCTAACATACTTCTTTATGAGTGCTTAATCTAGGGGATTTATTATTTAAAATTAAAAAGCTTTTGTCTTCCAGTTTTATGTTATGATTTAGATATAGCTGCACATTTGAGTAGCATTAGTTTATACAGTGTACAGCATATAGACATTGTAGTTATTATACATTGTATAGGTTTATTTTGAATTAGCTGAGGACCCACCATATGATGGAATGAAATGTGAGTTGTGGCTAGTTTCCATGTAAAGCCACATTCATTCATTTTACTGTACAGACAGTTACTGGTATTGTGACTGTTGTATCTTTCCATCACGTCTGCACTCATTTAAGAGATGTTATCCATAGTTATTGTGAGAAAATTAAATTCATTTTGATTCTATCAAAAGAAAGAAATGGAATGAGATTAGCAGTAGTAACTCCAGTTGTCACACACTACTTGCAGGCCCTCTCTGACTTTGCTAAGGAAACTTGCACTCAGGTAAGTTGCATAAAATAAACTGTCTTTTTGATAAGAAATCTGCATGACGTGACTAGCATGCCAGCTGGTCACAAACTGATTCATTCTGAAAACCAAAGCCACTTTTGACACCTACATATCATGAGTTTTTGAATGGTGAATGTTGAAACCTTTTCACTGTTGACCAGACTTTAATCGATCTCCCCCGCTTATCATGATTCTATTTGTGAGTACAGTATATCCCTATGGAAACAACAGCAGCTTACAACGTTTAGGAAAGCACGCCTCTCATTTAATGAATTTGTACATGTGTAGTTAAACATTACATGGCAATGACTATACCTTTTTTGTGTTGTCTGTTTTGGGTAGAAAACCCCATCAGAACAGTTCTTTTTGTTGTTCATTTCATCTCCCCCTCTTAATTCCAACTCTTTTGTTCCTCTGTTCCATGCACATGCTATCATGTCTCTTGCTCTTCCTGCACTCCTCCGTACATACTACTGGTACATCCTTCTCCTGTGCTCTTGCACATACCTTCATGCTTCATCTTCTCTACTCATGCTTCACAGGTCCTCTTCCTTCCTCTCCGCCCCCCCTCCCCCGCTTCTCATGTTTAGTGATTTTGCATTTTATTTTAACCCTTCAAGTTTTTAGAATCATTTGGCGTTGTGGGGTAGGTACACTCGTCAGAGGAGTGCCGGTTTGTGGGGGAATTAAAGTAGGGGTTTGGCAGCCCAAGTGACTTAATTGCCCACATCACAGTAGTGGCCCTGACTCCCAGGACAGCACAGCCCAGTGGCCAGAGTCAGTAAAACTGCCCTCTTCTGTGGGACTGCAGGGCCCATGGCCAGAGTAGAGTGGGCTGCCACCTGGGGTGTGTGGCAGTCAGGCCCTCCCTACTCCACCAGGTCCCAACTTAGGGCCTGGTCTGCAAGGGAATCGGGGGTGGGAATCCACCATAGCTCAGCAAGGGTCCTTCCAAAATACACAGAGTTTAGCCCTGGTTCCATAACCAGATCATTGTCTAGTTCCTCTGGGCTACTTCCTACCCTTCCTTCCGAGACTGGTAGTTTTGAGGCTTCCGCTGTCTCTCCTCTGTTGGCGGTGGGCAGCTGGGGGTCGGTTGGAGCCTCAGCTGGCTCCTGTGTCTTGGTGCTCTAGTAGGCTCTTCACAAAGAGAGACTGTAAACACATGTACTCCCTTCAGCAGCCAGTCTAGATTGAGCTGAGCTACTCTCTTTTATAGCTAGGTTCCAGCTGGAGCATGCCCAGCAGGGGCGAGGGGGCATGGCCTCCTCACCCACACAGTGTGGTTTATCCCTGCTGAACCAGTGCGCGATAGGTACACACCGTCACATTTGGGTTGCAAGAGACCTCAAATGGATCACGCATGCCAGCCCTTTGGATCACAGAACTGATTTAATTATTCTTAAGGATCCTTAAGAGATGGGTTTCTGTTTCTAGATCTGAATATTTTCAGTGATGGCAGCCTCCTGTCTCCCTTTATTCTTTCTGAACAGTGTCAATAAACACCTGCTCTTGGTTTAAATTCTCACCTTCTGTTCTGCTTCTATCAGTTTAGCTATAATAATGGATGCAGGGTTTTTTATTTATATTTTAAAATGCTAATAGTATCCTGCCTGCCCGATGAATCCGTTCTTGTAACAAAATTATGGAGCTGATTCTCCACTTTGTTACACCAGCTTTAGGTTGGTTGATGGAGTTACACTGACCTAAAACTTATGTGAGTAAGTGGAGAATCAGGCCCTGTCTAGATCATACTTGAGTCATTTTACAAGTTGCTGTACCAGCAGGCAAAAGATAGACAGGTGCTGTTGTCACTAACTTTAAATTTTCATAGCTATAGTTCTGATCAGAGAGGTTAAAAACAAAATATTTTGTGAGTTGGGAATATATCTCAAAATGTAAAAATACATTTTGTTCTCACACAAGGTAAATTATTGATCAAAACTAATTTATAAATGATATAATTTCATAAGTTGACTGTGACCTTCTAGCTGTAGTCCTTTGTGATTGCAATGCAAAGGCTTATGTGAACAAATCACAAGTGCCACCTAGTGCTCTTTTGGAAAACACCATCTTTGCTTTCTAAGTAAAGAACATTCTGGGGAAAAAAATAATGTTTTTGCAGTAATCTGAGATTTAATGCCAAAATTCAGTAAGTCAAGGTGTAGTCTATTGACAACAAGCTAGTAGACGCTTTTTTTCTTTGCAAATTGGAATCCAAATTGGTATGGAGCCAACATAATTACAAATCAAATTGTAAACCAAGAGGAAACATTCTGAAATGTACCTAAAAACAAAATCCACAATCCTATTAGTGATGCTGGGCATGCAGACCCCTGAGCCACATGAAGCATTGCCCCACTGAACTCCATGGGCATTTTGCCAAGGACTTCAGTGTAGCCAGGATCTCACCCATTTATTTCACTAGGGCTCAGTAAATTGCAGGATTGGAGGTCTTAGAACCTCTCTTTTGGTTTTTAAAACTTAAGGGGTTCTTAAAGGGTAACTTAATTCCACTGGAGGGAAAATATGAATCCGCCTACCAAAAATAAAAAAGATGGAGAAAGAGAAAGGTCTCAAATATATATATTTAGGTTAAAATTACAGTGAGAAATAAGCTATTAGAGAAACCAGATTGAGGGAATAGATTTTTTTTAAATGGGCCAATTTCTGTGCTGAGTTATACCAGTGTAAATCTATAGTACCATTATGGAGATACTGCAGAATAAATTAATGGGCCACTATTTTTTGAATGTCCTTTTTAGTGACTTACTGCTATAATATGCCATGCTATGTTATGCCACTTGTACAATATACTGTGCAAACCTCTTTCATTGCTTAAAACACTGAATTTAGCTGTTTGGTGAATTGTCTCTCCAAGGGCATTACCAGATGCACACTACTTATAATCACTACTTGTGATTTCCAGCAACTGGAAATTCATATGCAGCATGTACACAGCATGCTCTACCACCTCCCTGGCAGTGAGTATCCAAAGCCTAGGTAGATATGGCTCCTGCTTAGTAAACATGAAGCTATACGATGGGTGGGCAAACCACAGCCCGCATCTGGCCCACCAGCTATTTTAATCCAGCCCTCAAGCTCCCTCTGGGGAATGGGGTATGGGGCTTGCCCTGCTCCAGCCAGGGAGCAGGGTTGGGGGGGGCCACTCCGCACGGCTCCCAGAAGCAGCAGCATGCCCCACCAGCAGCTCCTATGCATAGGGGCAGCAAGGAGGCTCCGTTCTGCATGCTGCCTCTGCCCCAAATGCTGCCCCCGCAGCTCCCACTGGCCGGGAACCATGCCAAATGGAAGCTACAGGGGTGGTGCCTGTGGACGTGGCAGTGCGCAGAGCTGCCTGGGTGCACCTCTGCATAGGAGCCGGAGCGGGGACATGCCGCTGCTTCCGGGAGCTGCTTGAGGTAAGCACCATCCAAAGCCTGCACCCCTGAGCCACGCTCCTGTGCCCCCACCCCTTGGTCCCAGCCCAGAACACCCTCCTGCACCCTAAACCCCTCATCCTCAGTCCCACCTCAGAGCCTGCACCCCCAGCCAGATCCTTGACCCCTCCCATGCCCCAAACCCCTGCCACAGGCTGGAGCCCCCTCCTGCACCCTGAACTCCTCATTTCTGGCCCCACCCCGGAGGCCACACTCCCAGCCACAGCCCTCACCCCCTCCCACACGCAACCACAATTTTGTGAGCATTCATTATCTGCTGTACAAATTCTAAACCCAGCTGTGGCCTTTGGGCCAAAACATTGGCCCAGCCCTGAGCTATACATACGCAGGCCCCTCGCGTTGTTATATGTACATGTGTGTCCACACCTGTTCCATCAACTACAGACATTTTAAATAATTTTGAATGTTTTTATTAATAAAATTATTTTTACAGCTCCCTATCCCCAAGTTTGTGGGACACTTTGCAGAACAAATAAAAAGATATGGTCCCTACCTGGAAGAATTTAGTCTTGCATGGGCAGGATGAGGGTCCCAGCCATAAAATGATGTGGTTATTTGGGCACCTGGGCATTATTTTATTTTTAAATAAGTAATAATTCCCATCTGGGAGGTAGTATAGCAAAAATGAGTTTGAAGGAGGAATTTGAATGAAGAAAGGGGAGGGGCCAGGCATGCAGACTCAGGGAAGGTTATCCATGAAACCAGCCAGAAAGAAAAACAGGGCCACTAGAATTTTATAGGCGCACTTGTGTATTCTCAAATAAAACATCTTCCTTGTCTCACTGCTTTCATAGGAATGCAAGTAACTTGCACGATAGCAGAAGTGAAAGCTCTATTTTCAGTAAGGCTCCAGAAAGACTCCAGCAATAAAGGGCTGGTTTATAGATGGTACAACAAAACAACACTCTCCAAAACCCTTTGACAACTGCCCCAGTGGAAATGAGACTGCACGCTAGACAGCGTGTGCACTGCTTTCACAGCTGCTGTATTTTACGTGCAGAGCCACTTCCTTTTACAGAGCTCTTGTCATGGTCTGAACACTTCAGCTACCTCTTCCTCATCCACACACACTCTTCCCTTCTTAGGAAATGACTTACATACATTAATTGCATGTGATGCCTTTAGCCCTCTACCGTCCAAAGAGAAAAACTGCAACACATTAGAAAGTACAAGGAATGCATCATGTTGGCCAGATTAATGGTAACTGTTTTTGTGTTTATCAAAATCTGCCCTCTGCAATAAATGGCAAAATATTGGTGCAAACAGGCGGGGGAGGACTTATCATTTGCACAGTGCTATGTATGTATAAAGTCTCACATTTTAAAATCAGAATGAGTTAAGACCCTCCATTCATGTCCAAATTTATATGCATACAAAGCTTAGATTTCCATAAGAAAATCAGCTTGATGGATAGCGAATTACCTGATGTGTGTGTATGTGCTGGTATGGTTTGCACACAAATTTGAATGTTTCTGTGCACACACACTTGATTTGACTAATTTCACACACAAAACATATATTGACTGAGTTGTGCTTGTATTATTAGCGGTTGTTTTTGAAAACTGAGTCCCAAAAGCTTAAAACTTCCTTTTGTAAAAACTACTGCCATCAAACACCAGACATTCCTATTTTTGAGCACAGATTAGCCCTGAAAAGCGATGCCCTACTTAAAATATAATTCAGTTGCGTGCATGTTGGGCCCCTTTCCTCAGACCCTGTGTCTGTTTATTTGTCTTTCTTTAGATTACAAGCTACTTGGGCAAGGATGATGCCTTCTTTTCGCAGAGCACATTACGAGTGCTAATAGAAATAATGAATATAGGGGAAAATAATGAGAAATAGTTTAAGATTCAAAATGAGGAAGGCACTCACAGGAACTAGTATCATCACTTCTCAAACAAAAATGTTACTTCTTTCAGCTGCGGAAGAAAAAAAAATGAATGATGTAAAGATAGAGAGGGGCATTTAAAGGAAATTAAGTGGTTAAAAAAAAAAAAGGCAACGACAAAACCAAAACAATATAAAGGCCCAGCAGGCTGAGTTCTGTAGAACTCACTCAGGTTATCTTACACCCTATACATCATTTAGACAATCCACCACCTACTGTGATTACAGGCAATATTTACTATTCTTTATTGTTGACTTCCGCAGAAGCACTTAAAAAAAAAAATCACTCTCTCTTTACATTATCCTCCTTTGGAAAGAGGCTGTTTTAGTTCATTGCATCGCACAATGGACCCCATCTCTCAGCTGGGGCCTCTAGGTGCTACTGGAATACAAATAATAATGGTTACCATTATTAGAGCCTTACGCTGGTTCTCACATTCCTGTTCTTGTCCTTTTTATGCTCACAGCCAGTCAGGTTACAGCCACACCTCATTCCTGAAGGCTTGCTTCTCTAAATTTGTGAGGAAGCTTCTTCTAGGCTCCAAATTCACTGAATAAACTGCATTAGAAGTTGAAGATTTGACTTCCTTACTGTCAGAGACATGGTGCAAATGTCCCGAATATCCATGTGGTCTGGCAGAAGGTAAATGATCATGTATTGGGAGAAGAACATTACTAGGAGTGACTGTGTTAGTTTTAGCCCCATCTCACTGACTAAGAAGTTTAGGAGCTGGCAGGCAGATGCTTGGTTGCAGCTGAATAAAGAAAACGGTTGCTGACCTAGTTTTCTGGCCTCTCATTTAAAACTCTTACCCAAGGACTTTACAGTTGAAAAGTATGAGAGTCAACCAGGCTGTGAGCATCATGGATGTGAGCTGTAATGTTAACATGAACTCATCTGATCTTAATTAGCTCCTTTCAATGACAGTGTAGTTTAAGGAACACAAGGCCCCAGCTCCTCTGCTTCTAGCCAATCTTCCTTTTTAATATTCACTTGATTTCCGTTTTGAAATCATAATCCCTTCAAGTATTCCAAGTTTCCAAGGAGGGGTTTAACAGCTTGTCCTTTAGTCTGGAACTATTTCCTTATATAAACAAGAACTGCAATTTTGTTTCATATCAGTTCCTTGGTAAATAGGTGCAAAGATTTTGATCTAGCATACGGATAAGGTACACAAGTCAAGGAGAGCATTAGCAGCAGCTTCCTATGGGAATGCAATGAAATTTACCCTCTGTATTTTAAACATTTACAAAGTTATCTTTTGTGGCTTCCTTTCCAAGACTATTCTATGCCTGATTTTCTACTGAAGCTTAACTTACACAACTCTTAACTAATTGCGAATAAAAAACCCAGAGAACTGCCCATCACCAACATGGGTGTTTTTAAAGACTATATTCTAATTATAATTCCCTGCATGTACCCCCCCTGAGTTTAACAGTTTAGCCATCTCAGAATGCACCATTATACTGATTACATCAATTTCACCAGCTGTGAAAGAATAATAGGTGAGCCCATTGCATTTTTATGATGGTAAATTGAGATGCAGTACTATATGGACTTCTTTCACAAAAGGATCTGATCATCCAAAGAAGAAGATTTGTCACAGACCTCATCATTGTCAATGTTATTTCCTCTCCTTCTCCCTTTCTATAGTGCAAGCTCTTGGGGTCAGGGCTCTCTCGCACTAGGTGTTCGCTGCTTAGCACAATAAGGCTCCATTTTCAGGTGGAAGCTCTAGGAACTACTGGAATGCAAATAATAAACTGTGATAAGGGGACACCATTAACTTGAAATCCAGTCACTTTAAGAACAGGGTTAAAATTAGTTTCAAGCATTCAGACGCTTGCCAATTTTTGTGGTTCTACTTATTGGCTGCTTTAGGGTTATTACTGTGAACTATCCTAACAAGAGTTAAATAATCCTTCTACTTCTGAGGAGAGGTTGAAGGGAGAACATGACTAAGCCCCGCTTGTATTTTCAGACATTGACTAGGGCGTTCTAACCCTATATTCTGGCTCCAAATGGACTAAAGTATAGGAAAAGTCTAAAGACTAGGAGTGAGAACAGAATTGTGATGAGTGAATGGACACTTCTTTGGGGAAATGGGAAGTACCTGATATTTTGCATTCCAAAAGGCAAAATATTTGCTTCTCCCTGTTTAGTGGAGACATTTGGTGCGTAAGACTTTCCTCGCATATACGTTTTTGTTTGGCATTACACCTCACCTTAAATTTTTTGTTTATCTTGCTTAGAACCAAATCCTGAAGTCTTTATTCAGCTATGACTGTAGGATCTGGCCCTAAAATACCTACCTATAGGTATAGTATCATAAGATACAATGTAAATCTGTAACATTCATTAACCAAAATTAACAGGCTAATTTAAGTATTAAATTACAGTGATTTTTATATACACTAACCATGCTTGACATCCTTTCAGTCCCACACTGTGCTGCAAAGAAGTGGTATATACCAAGTTGGGAAAAAATGTTGCAAGTCTTGAGCAAGTGCCCAGGTTCATTATTACACTTCTGATTCCCTTTAAAGCCAGTAGTCAGTTTCCTCTCTCCTGAAGGACTTGATAGGGTTTGTTCCTAAATTAATGCAAGTCTCCACAATCAATTCATTATCGCAAATAAAAGCAAAAATTTTATTTAACATAGGGCAGAAAATAGAGAAAAAGAATCACAAACAAAATAAATGTTATTTTTGTTCTGCTTGATGACTAACATTTTATGAAAAGCCCAGAGCGCTTAGCTCCCAGCTCAGCTCTGGATAGTTTTGGTTAAGCTTCCCAAAGACTTCCCATAAGTTACCAGAATCTCCTCTCAGCACAGCAGGCTGTCAGCTGGACTTGACACATTTCTTTCAGAGAAATGCTTTATTTGTTCTTCAGGAACCATTTTGAGCTCTATTTTTTCCTCTTTACAGTCTTGTGTGGCTTTGCAAGTCCAGATGTTAAGTGTTGCCATTAGCACATTTTATATTACCTTACATTACAGGCCTGTCATCACTGCACCAAGTAAACTGTATTTCAAACATACTTGATTAGGTTCATTATTCCTTTTCTCTGGACACACAGTCTTCATTTCCTCCTCTTTGACTTGCATAGCCATTGCACACACTTGGGAACAAAAAATGTATATAAGCCTGAGCTAGTCTCACTGAACACCTGCAAAACCTCCCCTTTGTCATCAATGGTGCAGGTCCAGACACTAATTAAACAGCCCAGAAGATTTCATTTTAGATGCTTGGGAGCCTAAAGGGCTTCCTCACCTCCTCTCTTTTCATTTTAAGAGACATTTTCCTTGCAGCAGTTTCTTTTAGCTGTTTTTCTTTTAATGAATATTTATTTCATGCAAGGTATTCTCATTATTTCCTGGTTGAGTACAGTTTGGAAAACTATACACCCAATGTAATGCCAGAGCAGATTTTGTTCCTACTGGACAGACATCAACATTCACAATACTACAATATGACATTGAGAAAGCACATATAGGTCTTGTTTTGAACTGTTATATCAATATTCACTTCATTTTTTATGTAATCTAATGCACACAAATTCTTCCTCTTTCTTAAGATTCTGTTGCCATAATGACTATGTCAAGGTTTCTCATTACATAATATTTTGTTTGAATTAAAATTAGAAGTTTGCTCATAAGACTCAGAATTCTTGACTCTAAAAGGAGGAACGTGTAGTTTCTAATTGCATTTTTTTTGCATAGCAAAATTATTATAGTACTAAGACACCCAAACCCAAATGGAAATTAGTTCCCCACACCTTCCTCATAAATAGAATGCAAAATGCACCACAGACATGTAAAACAGTTATTTTTGTGAGTAGAAGCTACTGTCTAATTTTTTTAACCATAAGAAATGCATCTTGTAGTTCCATCCCAGAAGATGCTGTTCTTCTGAACCTTTTAGTGCTGGGAATCCTGGTTTCCAAAGAAAGTTAATGCAAGGCTATTTAGTTCATCAAAAATTCCTGATTCCTGCATCACATATTTAGTTTTCTGTAACAATTCTTATACCTAAGCAGAGTGGCTAGAATAAAGTCATAAAGCATCAAGAAAGTCACTCCAACAGATATATAGTATGTGCTCTTCATTCAAAAATAGGAATAGAAAATATAAATAAAAATGGCCATCTCACACAGAAAGCCCTGATTTTATTTATCTGGTTGATTTGCACAGAAATGAGTTTCAGTGGTCATCTGTCACAATTTGAGTCCCAGGCGATGACATACAGATAGTTTAAGGACTGCATGTTTAAAACACCATGCCATCAAAATAAACATACTAAATCCTAAACACAGTTAGTCAGTGGTCTTCTAATACACTTGCGCAGCCCCACTGAAGTTAATTGGATCGTACAGGTATAATAGAAGAGATACATTGGTCCAATGACTGTAAACATGTGGGGTAACTGTTCTATTATTTTCAAATGCATTAACACCAGAAATTGATTTGGAATTAAGCAAACTTCCATTCATACCTCAATTATATAGGCCTGACCCAGCAGTCTTTTCAAACATACTACTCCCTTTGAAAGTAGTGGATCAAGCACGTTACAAATGCAAACACTTAGCTCAGACATTGTATGATCACACTATAAGCACTGTTTTGTATTTTACATTAGATATCAAAGCAGAACATCTAAAATTTTTATAAAAAGGCAGTAATTGCTATTTTGACATCAAAAGTTTGTTAAAATATAGTAAGGCACCATCGGATTAACCAGTTTTGTTTCATGCTTATCTTTTTTAAACACTATGCATAGTGAAATAAATATTGTAATACTGATCTTATTGTAAATATCTACTTGTATACAAAATGATATACTGAATGTTAAAACGATGCACTTTTTTTAATATATTTGGTGAATTTTACAATCAAAAGACATACATTTATTACTATCTGAGGGAAAAATGATTACTTTCATTTCTCAAAGGTGTTTATGGCTGCTTAGCGTATACATATTGAAAAAATTTCTACTAGTAAAGAAAGTGCTAAGAATCAAACTGTTCCAAACAGATTAGATTTCTTTGCTTCCCTCACTGAAGCCCACACCACAGTTTAAAATTAGACTTGCACTAATTTGTTATGGCTTTGGTTATGATTATAGAGAAATTCTGCTCATGAAGTGAATTAGAGAGTATTTTGGATGGTGCAGTCAGCTACAGGAATGAAATACAGCATTTTCATTGACACAGCCAAAGTAAAACTGTCTTGCTATATGCAGATAAGTTACAAAAATGTATAACTTCTGGAGTTGCTCTCAGTTGTTACACTGCATAACTATTCATATTTCATTAAGACTTGGCAGGGTGATGCATTAAAATATTGTATTCTCAAGTCCATGATGTCATTCCTCAGAAAGCCATAAGTGCTTTGGTTTAACAGCATCAATACAATAATTTATCCTATAAATATCACTAGGTGTTTTAAATCTTCTTTGGACTTTAGACTCACACAATAGTGGGCCACATACAGACTTTTAATATTCATAGCCCGTATGTTTTTTTTGGTTTTTTTTTTTTTTAAGTGCCATGATTACAAGTGATGTTAGTACATTTACAGATCACACGGGCTTGATCCAAAGATACATGTCACAGGTGGAGCTTCTTCTGAAATCTGTGCAAGAAGCTCACATGACTCTGATCCTCTGTGTGTGTGTGTGTGTGTGTGTGTGTGTGTGTGTGTGTATTTCGATGTAGGATCAAGTCCATGGAACGGATCTCAGAATCAGGCCCAGAGATATCAAAATATAAAAATATGTATTTTATCAAATACTATCATAGGTAAAAAAATCCAAATGTGACTTTGTAAACATACTGGAAAGGCAAAGCTGTATTCATCATGTTCAAATCCTACCCTGTCATCAATGGGATTACACAGATTGTAAGGCAGGGTGGGATCTGCCACTACATAGTCACATAATGGAGAAGGTCCCACTGCACACATTTCCCTAGAGTTCAATGTTCATTTTGAAGAGTCTCTTCTGCCAACCCCCCGAGATGTTCAAGTGTGGGTCTCAAAAGTATCATACTGTAACAAAACTCGCAGAGCTGAATGAGGAATCATGTTTTCTACTGCTGGGGGGGTGGCGGGGAGGAGGTGTCGGCATTTTGCTCAATATATTTCTAACTTGCATGGCTTCTTCCTTTGATTTAATGAGCAACACAGTATGAAACATGTCCACCAGTGAGGACTTCCTGGGGACTCCAGTGAGCACGTTGAGAGAGTCAGAGATTGGTGGGGAGGTGACGGAAAGAAAGTCATTCTTCAAAGCTAACTTTCAGAAGTCCAGCTGACAGAGATACATTCATCAGACACGTTCAAATCCAGAATCAAAGTCCTCCTATGATTTCCAATGTCTTTTTCCATTTGTTTACATCAGTTTATAAAATGCACTAAACAAACATTCTTTGCTCATGTACAATATTTAGAGGCAGTTCGGCAATTTCACCAATCACCACAATACCTAAAAAACGTTTGCTTTCTCCTAAGAAGGGAATTTCCTTCAGATCCCTCCTGATACCCTCTGAAACAAAAGTTTGGACCCAGGCAGGCCATGGAGCAAGCTCAGAAGGTCAATACACTCCACCCCTGTTGAACCAGCATGGACAGCAAGTTCTAGAGTTTATGGCTTTCACTAGAAAATGCCCTTCCACCAGATCCCTCCTGTTTAAATGTGAGGGCCGTTCATTCAAGCACTCACTTGATCTCAATTGCCATGCAACACAAGGGAGAAGCACTCGAGCAGCCAAACCACACAGAGCTTCATTAGTCAAAAACATCTTGAATTATACTCAGAAACAAATGGGAAGCCAATGCAACCTGTGGAGCACAGGTGTTAGCAGGCTTCACAGAAGGAGCATATAATTAAGGGGGCTAGTGCATTTTGTACTAGCCGTAGTTGGAGCCGTCTTCAGGTGTAGCCCGACAAAGAGCATTACAGTAATCCAATTTTGAGGGCATGATCCACATCCAAATGGAAAGGATCAGTAGAGATTAACAGCATAAGACTATTACAAAACAAGGCATCAGGGCCATACAGGACACTATTACACTGCTGAATTCTCAATTTTCTCTTTTCTTTGAGAATTCTCCTTCATGTCATGGTAACGTTTTCCCTCAAGAATGAAGGCTGGAGATAGCCTCTGCTGGAGCCCAGTGCTGATGGGGTGTCAGAAAACGATGCTATTTAGTTGTCACCCTCAGGGGAAGGGTGTGCAATCTGTAGCATAGACACACATTTTTGACAGGCTAAACCAGGGGCAGGCAACCTATGGCACATGTGCCGAAGGTGGCACGCGAGCTGATTTTCAGTGGCACTCATACTGCCGGGTCCTGGCCACCGGTCAAGGGGGCTCTGCATTTTAATTTAATTTTAAATGAAGCTTCTTAAACATTTTAAAAACCTTATTTACTTTACATACAACAATAGTTTAGTTATATATGATAGACTTATAGAAAGAGACCGTCTAAAAACGTTAAAATGTATTACTGGCACGCGAAACCTTAATTTAGAGTGAATAAATGAAGACTCGGCACACCACTTCTGAAAGGTTGCCGACCCCTGGGCTAAACTATGGTCAAAAGAATTTGGGTTGAACTATTAACTTGCAGACTCACATAAAGTTGAGCAGTAGCATGCAGAAGCAGGATAGGGCGTTGAAGCATGCAAAAAAAGATCCAAGGGAATCTCATATGTGTGCCGTCCCCATGTGATTAATTTCCAGGCAGACAGCAGTAAATTATTGGACTTTGTCCCACAAACTAGTTAGTGGGCTTGCACCTGCTCTTGTTGAATTCAATGGCAAAACTCCTACCAAGGTCACTGGGAAGAGGACGGGACCCAGTAAGAATATGTATATTGTTATATATGGGCCCCAAAATGCCTTTCATGACAGCCTGCTATATAAGCAAGTAAAATCTATAGTTTTAAGCAACTATGGTTCATAAACTGTACCTTACTTCTCTAATAGATACTCAAATTACCCCTAATCACAAGCCAAAAGTGGAAATAAAGCAGAAGAGGCAACTTTCCAATGACATGGGCGTGAGAAGTAATTCAAGAGAAATCTAAAACCAGCAGTCACCCTGAGAAGGGCTGGAAATCCACTTCACCTCGGTATAGGTGGGAGCGGTGGGACACCTCTTTCCCTTCGGCCAGAGCCATCTAGAAATGAAAGAAAGAGATGGCTGTGTTCATCATGATATATTTCTTTCACACAGAAGAGCATGCCCAAGCTCCTCATGAAACGATTTGTGAAGAACTACTCATTTTAAGTACCCGTATTATCCATTTTATGAGCAGTTTTGTGTAGTTTATTGGATGATTTATTTACCAAGTTAAGAAATATAAATGATGTACAGAATAGTTCCTATTAAGTAACTATTTAATGCCCAAATACCAAAAAGCATGAGGTTTTTCTGCCTTTTGGCTTTTTCCGCCTCTTGAGGACACATCTACAACTCTTATTAGCATTAATAAGAGTTATCAGTTCTACAAGGGCATTAAGTCTTACTGTGACTTTAAAACAAATGCCAATTGTAATAAAAACACTGAAGTTTTAGGTGTGATAAAATCTCAAAGCACCATTTGAGATTTGAGGTGTGATAAAATCTCAAAGCACCATTTCTCCACAAGAAAATTTCCATCCAAAAACTAGGCAAATTAAATTTGAGAAGGGTATACAATTCCCAGGCCCTCCCCCCACTTAAAAAAAAAAGTATCAAGTTTCATAGGACTTGATCCTGCAAACAATCTTTCAGTGTTTCCTGACTGAATAGGGTGTGAGATCAGGCCCTTAGACTTATAAATCTTAACTTATTAAGAGGATGTTGGTTTCTCCCATTTTTACCCAAAGAGATTTTACATATTTTCGTGTTTATAGAGTCTGTTCTCAACAACAGAAGAGGGACTTGCACAGGGAACATCTACACTATTTGTATACATGAGAACTCAACCATTAAATTTCTTCAAGCCACCACCAACAAAAATATTGAGAGATCTATTAGGCCCTATTCTGCCCTCCAACACCTTTACAATCCCAATGGGAGTTGTGTTTGTATGTCTGAAGTGAGAATTATGAGTTTTTAGGTTGCATGGTGTGTGCAGCCAATAGCTAATAGAAAAGGGGTAATGGTAATTAGCAGAGAAATTAGTAAACTCAGTCTACTAAGGAAAAGCAGATACATAGAGATGCAAATTGTTCCCAATTCTAAATATTTTTATCCCCGCACTACTCTGTATAGGTTTTTTCACTACATCCATCAGTAGGCCATCTGAAGGCCTGACTACTATCTTTCAAAATTAATAATATTTGGCAAAACAAAAACAAAAACAAAACAACATACCTCTGCTTTCATTCCTTGCTAGTTTACTGGGGTAACTTTTATTCATTGGAACATATGGCTCTGGAGGTGGCAGGTCAGATATCGGATGGAAGGAAAATCTGCTTTCCCACTCATCTGGGGAGAAAAACAGTTACAAGAAAATTTTAAAAGTAACAATTCTTAACAGAAGAGTTGTGTCGTATTGATATTATTACACATTCTGTATTGCAGTACCTCCTAGAAGCCCAAGTCATAGACCAGAACCCCACTGTGCTAGATGCTGTACAAATACAGAACAAAAAGATGGCCCAAATTAGCCTGAATTCACTTCATCATTCATTGATCATTTACATCATTGCACCTGCCTTGTCTTATTGTTTACAATGCTCCATTAAAAACAAACTAAGACAAATAATCCAAACAGGAGTCCACTGAAATCCGCAAGAGTCCTAATAGTGTGACTCAGAATGTTATATGAAGACTCTGTGTCTTCCACCCACCTTACCGTCTGTGCAGAAGAACTTAGCCTTCAGGGTTGAGATTCGCTGCCCAAGGGGATGGTGGCTTCAAGCCTTGGCATAGATAGGGCTGCCTAAGCTAAGTTATGGTAGTTTCCCTGGGCTGCCCTCCAGGCCCCACAGCACTGCCTTGAATCTCTGCAGTGCTGTGTGCTGGGGCCACCCGGGCATGGCCCCTGTGCTATGGCTTGTACGGGGTAGTCCTTGGAGGGCAGCCTTATGACTGTCTTTTCACAGTGCCCATGCTGGGGGGATCCTCCCATAGTCAGCTATGAAGCTTTCAGAGAGTCTCTTTACATTACTCCAGCCCTTGAATGCAACGTAAAGAGCTTGGAGTTGGTGGGAGGATCTCACTCTAGGCTGTTTCTCAATATTGCACCCACTTATGCATATAATAAATTTGGCCCTACATAGTCTATATTAAATTAATCTTATTGCCTACTACAGAAATGTGTAGTAGGATTCAGGGTGCTGAATTTGCATTATGGCTATTGAGACCTCATCGATGTACAAAGTATCCAAACAGCTAGAACCACTACAGCATCCAATAAAATTCAATGTTCAAAGAAAAAAGAAAAATTAGCAGCACTGTGAGAAAATGCATAATCAAGGAGAAATGTGCATCTTTTGTAAAAAGTGTGAAAATAAAGCTAAAGGTTTCAGTATTTCTTCAATCGCTAGAGACCCACATTTCCCTGTACAATAAAAGAGGGGTCGGATTCCAATGACATATTTGTAGTAAATCAAGATCCTGGAAAAAATAGCCTGTGCTCATATTACACTGCCTGTATCTGAATGCAGGTGCTCAAGGGGCAGAATAAGGGCACATAGGCAACTTTGTTTTTTGTCATTTCCAGCACTTTGCAACCGTAACACGCTTGTAATGTAGGTTTTTATATGATGTCATCCAGCTATGACCTGAGTGAACTTTACCAACAATTGACCACAGGATTGACTATTTTGGAGCCCAGATTTGCATTCCTGAGGCAAACAAGACTCACCTTGATTTCAATTAGAGTTCTGCTTGTGAAGGAACTATGTAGGTTCTGACCCCTAATGGTGATTTGCACAGAAAAAAGTGGTTGCATCCAGTTTTGCCTCTTATGCTGCATCGAGAAAACTCAGAAGGATTATTTTATAGTCTTTTTTTCTGCTTTCTTTTTATCTTAGAAATATCAGGAATGTCAAGTCTAGTCTTTCCTGATTTTGTTGGGAGATGCAAATGTATATTGCGAGCTCATGCCTTAATTGAAAGGAAAGGACTGATTCATCTTTAATGCACATATTCTTTATCCCCACAGTTTAGTAGCCAAAATGGAAAACCCGCAAAAGTTTTAAACAGTTTGACTAAAGATCCCTTTCCTTCACTACTGCTCAGCTTTTACTTTGTCTCCTGTGATGTCATAATCCCACTACTTCAGTCATCCAAAGGGTTTCACGGCAGAGACCACCTGAATTTTTAACATGGAAAAAAAAATCCTTCAGGCTTTCTTTATACAGCATAAAGAAGCAAAGAATGGCACACACGTTTCCTCTTTTTAGGTTACCTTTGAATGGTTATTTCTGAGGTCCAGTGCTTGCTGAAGTCCCACTGGCATGCTAGTATGTTCATGTCAGTAGTACTGTTAACTTTGCACTTCTGTTTTCCACATTAAAATATTTAGATAACTCCATATGGCAGGCCTTTTTAGACCCAAGTTACACTGGGGTCAGTCAGGAACAACTCCAGTGTAAAACTGGTGAGAGCTCAGAATCAGACTCTAAGCATCATTGAAGTATCTCATTTAACGTTTGTGGGGGGGGCAAATGCTGATAGCTTTACTTAGACAGACATATGTTGCGTATGTCTGAGAACGCAGCTCACCTTCACATGACGAGTCCGGGAAGCCATTTCTGATTGCTGATGGTGCAGGAGGTGGTGGTGGAGGAGCTCCGGAACCAGGTCTGTCAGGAGGAAGTGGAGGCCTTGGTCCACCTCTCTGGTTTTCTAATCCTGCCCTGGAAGGCAGCTGTGGAGTAGCAGGCAATGCCCGTGAAATGCTGCCATTTCTGTTTACAGGGGGAGGAGGCGGAAGGGGTCCTGAATCAAGACAGAGAATCAAATCAATAATCTATTGTGCCATAAAACCTACCGTTATTCTATCAGCTCTAAGCATTGTTGTCTTTTATCGCTCTGAAGGGTGTCAGATAGGACACTAGCTTTGATGGGCTCCAAAAGCAATGGGGAGGGTTGTCTGCCTCCTTCAGCCAGAGGGAGGGAACACAGTAATGCAGTGTTTGACATCTCTTTCCTGATCCACTCTCCCCTGGGTGTGGCTGATCTGTACAGAGTGCAGGTTCAAGGGGCATGTTTACACAGAAAGGAGGCTTAAATGTCATCTTTCCACTCCCCTTGCCTCATATAGCCTCTGTGCAGGGCTGGTCTCTTCGTTCCATGTTAATGCAGCCCTAAAGCTGCTCTAACTTATGCTGGCTGCAAATGGTCACAAAGGGCTGAAACTACAATGGAGCATCAGGGCAGCACAGAGGGTCCTGGCCATACCCCATTTCCTTCAGCCACACCCTCTTTTAAGGTAACGGGATGGGAAGTGGTGTAAGAGCTCTCTGAACCAAGAGAACATAAGAGCGGCCATACTGAGTCAGACCAATGGTCCATCTAGCCCAGGATCCTGCCTCCAACTGTGGCCAGTACCACAGCTTCAGGGAGAGTGTACAGAACAGGGCAATTTTGGAGTGAACCACTCCTGGCTTCCACTTCTGGCTTCTGACAGTCAGAGGTTTAGGGTCACCCTGATCATCTTGCTTAATAGCCATTGATGGACTTATCCTCCATAAATTTATCTAGTTCTTTTTCGAATCTAGTTATACGTTTGGCCATCACAACATCCCATGGCAATGAGTTTCACGGGTTAATTGTGCATTATGTGAAAAAGTACTTCCTCTTATTTCTGTTAAACCAATGGACTATTAATTTCAGTTGGGTGATGCCTGATATTTGTATTGTGGGAAAGGGTAAAACACACTTCTCTATTCACTTTTTTCCACACCATTCATGATTTTATAAACTTCTATCATATCTTCCCTTAGTCATTCCTTTTTTAAGCTGAACAGCCATAATCTTTTTAGTCTCTCCTCATATGGAAGCCGTTCCATACCCCTTATCATTTTTGTTGCTTTTCCCTGAATCTTTTCTAGTTCTACTATATCCTTTTTGAGATAGGGCAACCAGAACAAGACACTGTATTGAAGGTGTGAGCGCACCATGGATTTATATAGTAGAAAATATGATAGAAAAATATCATAATGCTATCTCCTTCCTAACAGTTCCTACCATTCTGTTAGCCTTTTTGACTGCTGAGCAGAAGTTTCCATAGAACAATCTATGGGCACTCCAAAATCTCTTTCTTGGGTGGGAACAGCTAATTTAGAATGCATCATTATATATGTATAGTTGAGATGATTTTTTCCAATGTGCATTACTTTGCACTTATCAATGTTGGGTTTCATCTGCCCCTTTGTTGCTCAGTCATCCAGTTTTGTGAGATCCCTTTGTAACTCTACACAGCCAGCTTTGGACTGAACTATCCTGAACAATTTTGTATTGTCAGCAAACTTTGGCACTTTACTCTTCACTCCCTTTCCCATACCACGCTGGGTGTTAGGACCAGATTCTGCCAGTGGCATAGTTTAAAGGAGAATTCAGCTCAATAATGGCAGTGTTACGCAGTGTGGGATCAGTTCTCTCTCTTACACAAATATTTGCTGCATGCCAGGCTCTGCTGTGGCTGCAGTACACGAATCTGTCTCTGAATTAGAAACAGACCTCACACACAGATTTTAACATTTCCAATGTCAGTATATTTGAACTACTGTAGCGGTAACATGCCTAAAGCCAGCATGAACGATATCGCACATAATGTGGGGCAATTAATCAACACAATTAAATTCTCCTAAGTCATTTTTTTATAACAAGTATTCCCTCGGCTCAAAGAAATCTAGTTACATCTATTAAAGATGTATTACAGAGACATTTATTAAAAATAAATCAGCAGATATTGTGCCACTATCCAAAAGCAAAAATGTGTCATAAGAAATCCTACGTACTTTGTGGTCTACATTTACATGCAACTACAGCTTGCAATCCTGGAATGGTGCTCCATTAGAGAGGGTTAATTCATTTTAGTAACTTTAAGACCGGGGTCAGCAACCTTTCAGAAGTGATGTGCCGAGTCTTCATTTATTCACTCTAATTTAAGGTTTCGCGTGCCAGTAATACATTTTAAAGTTTTTAGAAGGTCTCTTTCTATAAGTCTATAATATATAACTAAACTGTTGTTGTATGTAAAGTAAATAAGGTTTTTAAAATGTTTAAGAAGCTTCATTTAAAATTAAATTAAAATGCAGAGCCTCCCGAACCAGTGGCCAGGACCTGGCAGTGTGAGTGCCACTGAAAATCAGCTCACGTGCCGCCTTCGGCACCCGTGCCATAGGTTGCCTACCCCGCTTTAAGATAACAAGATAAATTATTCCAACTAAAAACAATGTAAATATTGGAAGGATATGGATTAAGAAGCAAACACAAGGTCTCCTTCTATTTACTATATCATCAAGAAGATTGTTATTAACAATAAGGGTATAATCTATGTTCTTGAACATTAGTAATAAAAGGCACAGGGCAAAGTATATTATGAAATATCATCATGGAAACAATATTCTTTCTGTTAGAAATCTGCATATGATAAGTGACAAAGTTGACTCAAATATAATGACACTTGTTATGATAACTACTGTTGTATACATTAAAATAACTTAAATACCACCGTAAGTGTACATGATGTTTAACACGCACAGAGCCTGTTTCTGCAAACCTTTACTTGTGAACATTGCCACTGACAAACTGTACTACTCCCGGGGGTAAAGATTACTCATCTGATTAGACCCACAGATAAAATAACTTTGTTGCACCAAAAAATATAATTATCAAACATACTGTTTGTCATTGCTATTAACTATGATAGTAATAATGAATGTGTAAATACTACAGAATAATTACTACTACTAAAAATGACTTGAGTGGAATGGTGCTTGTAATCAGCCCAACTGAAGAAAGGTAGTATTACATGAAGTGGCAACTACATGACCCATGTGCCTGCAAAAATAACTTGCAAATCAAACTCAGGTCATGGTAGTTAATTCGAGTCTGAATAGTGATTTTTAAAGATGTAACTGATTAAACCAGTCAGTCACACTTTTTCAGTGAAAGGAGGACTTCAATTTTTAAAACTGATTGCCATTTTGGTCTATAGCTTTAATTTATATGGCAAATAAACAGCAAAGTATGTCAATCGATTTAAAGCTACAGCTCATATTACATTCTAAAAAGCATGAAGGAAATTGGTGTTTGAAGTAAATTCAGCTACTTCACTGAAACCATGTGGATAACAATTAGTTTAGTCATTACAAGGGTAGTCTGGAGAGCTGAAAAAAGCACACTGCCATACCTGATCTGCTAGGTGGATCTCTTACTGGAGGAGGAGGCCGCTCATTTGGAGGGGGAGGAAGAGGGCCAGATCGACCTGCCCCAGGCAAGCTGGGAGGAGCAAGAGAACCTAGAGAGAGATTCCTTTGTGGAAGACGCGGCATGTCATCATTTCCACTGGAAATGGGTGGAACTGGAGGTAAGCCTGGTCTGCCTGGAGGCAGGGGTGGAGCCTGTGAGACAGCGGATGGCCGAGGTGTGGAAGGAACGGGAGGTTTACTGTTTTGAGGTGGTGGAGGTGGAAAGGAAGGTTCCCGGTTGACGGATGCCCTGTTTCCTGTTGGAGGTGGTGGTGGCGGCAGCTTGTCATCTGTTGACTTGCCAGGCGCAGGAGGAAGGGGAGGTCTGTTAGAGAAAGAAGGTGAGGAACTTGGAGTCGACTGGCGAATAGATCCTCCGAATCCTGTATTTCTGTTTCCTGGGAAAGATGGAGGGATAGGCCCTGCATTGGTTTGCCTGTTTACTCCTGGCACAGGAGGGGACACTCTGTTGTGTAAACCTGATGGAACAGGTCTCGGAGTATTTGGCACTGGAGGAGGTCCTGTATCTGGTTTGGAACCAAAATCAGGTCTCGGAGGTGGCATTCGGTTTCTCTGTGGTTCGGGAGCGGTACTTCTTTGCCCCAAAGAAGGCCCTGGAAATCTCCCTACGGCACCTGGAGGTGAAAAAGGCTTGGCAGATGTTGTTCTTCCTCCTGGTGGTAGCATGGGAGGTCTGTTTCCTCCAGAATCTGGAAACAGAGAAGTAAATACTACTCATATCAGGGTAAAGGGCTGGGCAATAGCCAAGAGAAGGTAAAACACACTGTGAGAATGGGCCACATTTTCAAGTCTTTACTTGAATGCACTGGGAGTTTTGCACTGGCTGTAAGGACTGACTGAAGTCTTCAGGATTTGTCCCCATAAGACTACTCAATAGGTACTTTAAATGCATTTGTAGCAACAGCTTCTAAGTAGCCATTATGTTCTATCACAGCAGGATGGCATACAAACGATACTGGCTCTCATCCTTTCCAAACTACACCGCTACCTCGATATAATGCCACCCGATATAATATGAATTTGGATATAATGTGGTAAAGCAGCGCTCCTGGGGGGGAGGGGGGACACTCCGATGGATCAAAGCAAGTTTAGTATAACACGGTTTCACCTATAACGTGGTAAGATTTTTTGGCTCCCAAGGACAGCGTTATGTCGAGGTAGAGGTGTATTGTACCCCTTTCAGGAGTCTGATTTGTCTTGCGTACCCCTAAGTTGCACCTCACTTAAAAAACTATTTGTTTACAAAATCAGACAAAAATACAAAAAAGTGTCACAGCACACTATTACTGAAAAATGGCTTACTTTCTCATATTTTACCATATAATTATAAAATAAATCAACTGGAATATAAATATTATACTATATACTGAAATGTAAGTACATAGAGCAGTATAAACAAGACATTATCTGTATTAAATTTTAGTTAGTATTGACTTCACTAGTGCTTTTTATGTAGCCTGTTGTAAAACTAGGCAAAATCTAGATTAGTTGATGTACCCCCCTGGAAGACCTCTGCGTACCCCCACGGGTACACATACCCTTGGTTGAGAACCACTGGACTAGAGCGATTAAGGACCATTGCTAATAATGATATAATATGATTTATTTTCAGGCTTCCCTGATGCAAACATGAGCAGCATGGAGGGAAGAAACTCCCCTTGGAAAAAACTGTGAAGAACAATGATTTAGGGTTTTCAACATGTGAGCAGAAGCGTCTTAACTTTCAATCAATATTTGATCACTAGAATTCAGCAAAAGGAAGAGGACTTGAAAGTAATCCAGAAAAAAACCTCTCCCATTTCTCCCCTCTTCCAATATCCATTTTTTATAGATTTGCTTGTGTTTCTCTGGAGGAGGCAGTTTTGCAATTGAAGAAACACTGGTCTATTATGCTGGGAACCTTTGGATTAAGAAGAGTTCCCAGCACAGACTAACATAGATAAAACCATCTCTGGAAGTCTGTTTTGTGTCAACATGTGCTGAAAGATTAAGTTAGATCTGTAATGAGCATAGGCCATTAATAGCATCCTAAGTACACATTTAGATGGAGCCATTACATCCTCCCATGTCAATAATCACTAGGGCCCAACCTTCCTTGACAAGTGGCAAATCCCCAATTTTATAAGTCTTGCCCGCCACAGAATCTGCTTTGTTCCATGGGGTAGCTCCTTTGAAAACCTGTGAAATGCAAAAAAGTGTGTATGCCCAGCTAATGCATGCCGCTGATGATAGCTTGCATAGCAGCCAGATGGGATGTTTGCCACATACCTTAACAGGTAAATTATGCCCCCTTGGGGTTGAAATGGGCTCTCCAGTTTAAGAGGAGGCCAGTTTCCCTTGAGCTTAAGGGAGTTCTAGCTTGGGATCCTCTTGATGCTACACTTTGAGGGTGCGCACACACAAAGCAATGGACTGGATCTGGCCCTTATTACTGTACACTACAGGTGAGGTCTCAATCCCTGAGATCTTTATCTCTCAGTAATACCTTCAGGAATGGGGGGGGGGAAAGAATGAAGGAATTAACTTCTCTCCCCCAAATATCCCTATATAACATAGCACTAAGAATGAAACACACAAAGCCAAATTCAAGTCTGAAACTGCATTTCTTTTTAACTCCCTTCCTTGTACCTAGTTACTCAAGGGATGACTGTACCTGCTATAGAGATTGAAATACTGAGGCACAAGACTGAATGCTGGTTTTCTTCAGAGTTTAAAGTTAACCCCTTAATGATATTTTAGTTGTATTTTGTTTATATATGTTTGGAAGCATTCCATGAGCCAAAGAACTCTTGCATTATTTTATTACTCTTGTATGAATGTTTTTGTAAATTTATCATTTAGAAAGCTTTTAATATCTTGACTGAATTCACAGATCTGGGAAATCCTCCTTACCTGTATCTCGATTTGCTGCAGATCTGAGCTTTGGCATTCCTGACTGAAACAGGCCTCCTAAGCCAGGTGGTCCTCCTCCGCCATAGCCGCCGCCGCCACCACCACCACCTCCTCCTCCTCCTCCTCCGCCACTTCCGCCGCCACCACCACCAGATCCTTTGGGTTCTGTTGAAACAAAAATCAGGAATTTTAAAACATAGCCAGTATTTTTCATGTCCTCTCCTTCTTCTTGTCGCTGTATTGGACTACAGGATTATGAAGCAGGCACAGAGCAGAAGTTGGGACTAGAATAGGTTGGGGCAATGATAATTCCATGTGGTATTCAGCCACACTTTCATGCTGGGCTTCCATTTTTTCCCCATGCTGTTGGTCCCTAATCCTTCTCCACCTTCCCCAGATTTATAGGCTTGGTTATAGATGGAAGAGCTGTCCTTCTGGTGGTGGTCTGACCAATTTGGAGGCTTGGAATGTGCACAAATCTCAGTCACCAGTGGGGTTGCTGCCACAAATACACATTGAACAAAGCCCCCCAAGAGATCAAGGAGTTGTTTTTAAGATAGTTTTGGGAGGGCCTAGGAATGGATTTTAGCTTGTTTTTCCAATCAGTAGAAATGGTCATAATAGAAAAATGCTTCTTTCTACTCTGACCATGACAAATATCGACACGGTAACTGAAATGGCATGTGAAAGTATTTTCCTGGTTCTAAAGGCCAGGGACTACTTTAGAGCAGCACGGTGCAATGAGCAGGGCACAGGATGGGGAATCAGGAGACCTAGGTTCTATTCCCTGCTCTGTCACAGATACCATGTGAACCTGAGCAAGACATTTCTCTGCACCTCAGTTTCCACATTTTTAAAAAAAGGGGAGAATGGAAATTTCCATCCTTTGTAAAGGGTTTTCAGGTCTGTGGATGAGCCGCACTATTCAGTAATCTCTCCCTTAAAGAGAAAAGATGTATTTATGGGGAAGTGCTCAATTGCACCCTTCCCCTTTGTTAGGCTCACTGGGCCAAATTCAGCTGACTTGCTTAGGGTGTAAACCTCTGGAGAGTTCCTGCTATGAGACTTTAGTCTTTCATGGTTTCCTAACTCATGCAAACAAGAAAATAGACCCCATCATCTTTAATGTTACTATTCAATCTACCTTTAATTCCCATTGATTGCCTTGCCATGATAGCTCCAATTCAGCAGAGTAGTGAAACACGTGCCTAGCTTTCAGTGGGAATATCTACATGCCTCAAATTAGGCACCTCGCTGAATGCAGCCCTAAATCTTACTTTGCTTGTTTTTTTCTGGTTCACTTCTAAGAATCTCATTCCTTTCAGTGCTTTGGTGTTCTTCAGTCATCTTCCCATTAAAATCCAGGGTTAAAACATGTTGGGCTACCAGGCTGTATTTCTCTACACCCCCACTGTGGAAGTCTGGTTTGAGTGCCTGTCATTGTGCTTCCCATCAGCTAATCTGGCTATGAATGCCTACTGTCACCAAACAGCAGCCCCATGACCTACTAAAGGGATGGGCTTTTATTTTCTTGATCCTCTTTCCTGTTTCTCTCCTACCTTCCCAGAGTTCTTAGGAATGGTGCTTTTCCAGTCTCCTCTGCATCTGCCAAGTGGAGTTCTGATGCACTGTAGCAGCTCAACTGGATGGAGAGCCTCCTCCAGTACAGGTAGACTGTCATGCAACTAAGTTGCTACAGAACACTATCTGGCAGGTTGAGCCACACACCATTTCTTCCCCCCAGACTGGAAAGAAGTAATTCGAAGAAACTTTTATTGGACCAACTTCTGTTGGTGAGAGAGAGAAGCTTTCAAGCTACACAGAGCTTTTCTTCAGATCTGGGACAGATACTCAGAGCATCACACCTAAACACAAGCTGGAACAGACACTAACACATATTGTTAGCACATATTCATTCAAGGTGAAGTTGCCTGTTAGCATCTCTGCATGCATAGAAAATAAATGTCTAGCTAGGTAACTCTAGAGGAGTCACCCCAGCATGGTGCGACTGCACACATCCGAGTGACACCTCCCAGGTGTAGCAGAGGTTCAGAGCTTTGGCTAAGATTTTGCTTAGATATACTGGGGTCAATTCATAAATAAGGACTCAACCCAGGCACTATCTCAGCACTGCACATACTTTTGTCTTGTTGTGCAGAGACTTTTAGTACATTGCAGAAAAACTGTAATGGGATTTAAAGAGTGTTTCCATGCACTTGATCAAAAGTAGAACATTACTAAATAATTCAGGAGATATTTTAAAAATAACTTGTACATAAATACGTAATTGTTTCATATTAAATGTTATCAGACTGATTAGATTTTCAAGCATTGTAACAGGAAGATCAGAGATTCAGGGAACAGTATATGCTTTTACCAGATATTTTTCTGGATCTTTTCTTTCATTTTGTGTTTCCATCCATATAAGATGGACACCTAGTCAGAGCCAAAGGGCCAGTGGTACCTGTGGAATGCAGGTTGCTTCTACCACTCATCCTGGGTGTATACTAGCAGCTCTCATCCTCCTGTCCTGACATCAAGATGCAGTTCCTTTTGTAATTATTAAAACAGCTGACCATTTCATATCAGTGGTGGATGCATATATTTTTATATACTCCTTTGAAATTAAGAATATTTTTCTATAGCCGTCTAAAGAAGTACTTAAAAAAAATCACTGCAGTCTGCCTTTAAAATAAGCATGTACTGCAAAACTCAAAAGCAATACACTTTTTTCCCTATTCCCCACCATTACATTTAGTTGTGCCAATTACATTTTGCTATAGACTTACCAGAGTTAGCACACAAATTACTATACACATTTTATAAACAGTAATGGAGATCTCAAGTGATATAAAACATGCATTAATATAGCAAATTATTGGACCATTTAATAATTTTTTTGCCTGACCATCCTGCATCTCTTCACCTGCTGATTATAAAAACATATTAACTCACCATTCATTAACTACATTAAAATAAACAGAATTGTACTTACTGTCTAGAACAGGGGCACTTCTATCATTAGTAACAGCCTTTTTTAGCCTTTTTCCTTTGCTAATATCAGATAAGAGAGCATTTCGCCCCGCTTGTTCAGACCTGTTTAAGGAAGGCTTTTCGGTATTTGCCTGCAAAATGAAACAACAAATAAAGATATGAAAGAAAACTGCAGCATCATGCTTAAGTAAGGGGTGTAATGAATACCTCCATTTTTAACATAAAAAAAGTTTCGTGTCACAGTCTCCCTCTTGCAAATGTATCACTAAAAGCAGTTAGCCTTGCAAACAAAGATTCTGGTCCCCAAAAATCTACTTCTGTTTCAATACTCAGGATCCATTGTCACTCTAAGGGTATGGCTACACTTGAGAGTTGCAGCGCTGGTGGAGGCTTTCCAGCGCTGCAATTAGTAACTGTCCACACCTGCAGGGCACATCCAGCGCTGCAACTCCCTGGCTGCAACGCTGGCTGTACACCTGGGTCTGCTTGGGGTATAACGAGTGCAGCGCTGGTGATGCAGCGCTGCTCGTCAAGTGTGGCCACACACCAGCGCTGTTATTAGCCTCCAGGGTATTAGGAGATATCCCAGAATGCTTTTAACTAAATTACTCTCTTTGTTTTGTTATGCTGCCTCTCTTTGTTTTGTTGTGAACTCGGGGCTCCGGGAGCTGCTTATCTAAAAAACAAACACAGCTCCCGTTTGCTGTGATCGATCTGTAACTGTGAACAATCAATTGAGATAACCCACTACCTTGCTGTGAATGAGGCAGGCAGGGGGATGAGTGTTTGCTTGAGGATAGAAACAGCGGGGGCAGGGGGGAGAAAGGGAGTCCGTTGGAGCAACTGCTTATCTGGTCTGCAGGCTGTTTGCAGTTAAGAGTAAGGGGTCGGGAAAATTTTCTGATTTTGCAAGGCAGGGAGCTGATACACAGTGTCGGCTCCAAAAATCCACTCTCTCTCTCTCCCCCGCTCCCTGTCACACTCCACCCCACCCCCCTCTTTTGAAAAGCACGTTGCTGCCACTTGAACGCTGGGATAGCTGCCCATAATGCATCACTCCCAACAGCGCTGCAAATGCTGCAAATGTGGCCACACTGCAGTGCTGGTAGCTGTGAGTGTGGCCACACACCAGCGCTTTCCCTACACAGCTGTACGACCAGCGCTGTAACTCCCAGCGCTGCAACTCTCAAATGTAGCCATACCCTAATTTGAAACAGTTCTCTCTTCCACCCAGCATTCAGAGTCCATATCTGATACATGTGAAGCCAAGATGGATGTGTCTTTTTTAGAAATCTCAATTAAAAAATATAATTGAAAAGATGGAACTGAAAAAAAAAAAGGTTGCTATTTTGGAGGATGAACGAGTGCAAACAGTGATGATTTGCACAGAAAGATTGAAGTTGTTGGGGTGGGGGGCGAGGGAGGATTCACAGCAAAGTACATAATATCCAAACACTGGATGCCTTGGAAGGAAACCAAGCATTTGGCTACTGTTTTCTCTTCATTAAATTTATCTGGAAAATGTTGATCCTCCACTTCAAATATCACAGGCCTTTCTGATTTCCAGTCAAGGTTTTAAGATGCCCAATCTCAGTTGCTTCTGCTTTGTCTTTTCAGAGTGTAATTTTTGCATTACCTCCGCATTCAGAAAGGGTAACGACAAGTTTAGAAAAAGAGAGGAAATGTTTTGTATTGTTATACAAAATACGAATTCTAATCTTTCCAGACGCTTCTAAAGCCTCTCATGACTGAAGAAAACATGTTACTCATTCAGATTGAATTTGTTGCATTACATTTCTCCCCTTCTTTCCTTGCAAAACTGCAGCTGAGAAAAGATCCCAAAACCTAATTTGTTTTGAGATCATTTAATGACCACTGAAAGGGTTTCCTGATTTGCCAGCTCAGTAATATGGATGTTTCCCAGAAAGTGGGGACAGAGACCATGCAGAACATTCCTGAACCCTTGTGTGGCATAGCTTTCAGTGGCAGCATAAAGGGAAAGTGGGGCAGGGATGGATCAAAGCCACTGGTTCATCCAATAGGAAGATCCATTAGCCTAATGGTTCTCAACCTTCTCCACAGGATGGCCTCATGTTACAATGGAGAAAAAGTTTCACAAACCCCCTCCCATGTAATGTAGCTCTAATGACAGAGAAGGTGGTCACAACCTCCTGAAAAATGGCCATGACCCCCAGACTGAGAAACCATACATTAGACTAACCCACCTGTATGGAGGGAGCAAAGGGATGCAGAGCAGGTGAGGACAGTAGTGCAGTCAGTCAGTGGGAAGGAGTAGCAGCACTGCTTGTATTCCTGCAAGGAGTACATTCTCCAACCACGGCGGTATCCCTTACCCAAGTCCCAAATACATGATTGTGCACAAAGGTACAGAATTTGCCCCTTTAAATATGACCCACATGGTACATTGTAACAACAAATATTTTACATTTATATTTCATGTGACTACTTCTAAGTTGAAACTTACCACTGCAAGAGTTGGGGGAGGCGGAGGAGCTGGAGGGGGAGGGACAGGCATGGTCTACAGTGGAACTTTTCCCGATATTGCTATGAAATCTGTCAACAACAATAAGATACAGTAAAGTAATAAATCTATAAATGTTGTATTCACACGTTATCCTGACTGCTGAACCATATGCTTAGCTAACAGATTTAGCAGATACATTTTCTGAGGGTATGTCTTCGCTACCACTCGAATCAGTGGGCAGTGATTGATCCAGCGGGGATCGATTTATCGCGTTAATCGATCCCCAAGTGCTCTCCCATCAACTCCTGTACTCCAGTTTGGTGAGAGGCGCCAGCAGAGTCAACGGGGGAGTGGCAGCAGTTGACTCACCGTAGTGAAGAGATCGCGGTAAGTAGATCTAAGTATGTCGACTTGAGCTACGTTATTCACATAGTTGAAGTTGCATAACTTAGATCGATCCCTGCCCTCCCCAAGTGTAGACCAGGCCTGAGCATAAATCAGTGTTAGGAGAATATTTTGTATTTTAAACTTTGACAAGAAACAGCCACAAGTATTAGCAGTAGTGACATACATAAACTGGGGGTCCACACAAAATTTCAGTGGCTTGCATCTATGATAATTCCAGGTGAGATCAGGTAAAGATGTCTTGTTACCAGGCAATACCACCACAATCTACATGCAATGTGTGAGGATTCAGTTGTGCACCTCCTGTTGATGGGCCTTATTCTGCACAACTTGCTCTGGTGGCAGGCACCTGAGAATGTTCAATAATAAATAATGCTCAGGCAAAATTCCCATTGAACCCCACGAGATTTTCTCCTGAGCAAGGACTGCAGGATAAGTCTCAGTGATTGTCACATAGCTAAATCTCCAAGCATCACTTTGAAAAAACACCCTTGGTGATTAGAACTTTTAAATTGGTACTTTAAAAAGGATGCAGTCCCCTAAGAGCGATTTAAACTTGTGTGTGGTGATGGGGGGGGGGGGGGGACAGGAAGTATGTTACTTCCTTTCTCTTTGGGAGCACCCCTTACTCCCTGTGGTGTGCCTGGCTAGCTACTCTGGCAGGCCAGTAGTATGCCCAGCCACGGCTCCTCTCACTGCCCACCTGCTTCCTCACCAAGGGAGTATCAGGCAAGCAGCCCACTCTCTCCCCCACTCAACTGGAGCCGCAGTCTGGGCTGGCCTTACTTCCGCACATGGCCGGGTAAGGGGCAGTCTAGCCCAAAGCGTTTGGGGATCTGCAAGGATGAACAGCAGTATATAAATGCAAATTATTATTGTAGCAGAAACCCAGGCCTCACAGTACAATGTACTATAAAAAGAAAAATCTCAGCTTGGTATAGGAACAGACTGAGGGGGTGTGGAAGGGAGAAGGATTTCCTACCAAATACTGTGACAGCAAGTTATCAGCGACAGGCACAAATGCCACTTTCATGAATAAACACTGGGGGGGTGGGGTGGGAATTGCACAAAATTGCCCAACTGAGAGAGAATAGACTACTCCTCTGCAGCCTGCCCTAGGCTATGTCTACACTTACGGTGGCGTGCGGAGTATAGACATTACATGTGTAGCTACATGCTGCAGTGAAGGCTCCAGCAGTTTCCTCCCTCCTGCCAGAGCCTTTCACTGCAGCGATGAAAGGCTCTAGCAGCAGGCAGGCAGCGGGCATTGTAATGGTGGGTGGCACAGCTTGGGTGTGTAGAGAGCCTGTGCAGGGTACATACCCTGAGGGCTCTGGTATGCAGGGCCCTCTACTCTATTCACCTTAGCTAAGCCTTGCCATCGACACGGATATTTGTACCCGTGGATGTGCAATGTCTGTATTCGACACACCACCATAAGTGTAGCTATACCCCTCGTGTTTCGGCTGCTGAGGAGGCTCCATTGGCAAGCAGCGCTATGTGCAATCACGGTGCTTGCACATCCCTAGCGCTGGCTGTAGCAACAACAACAACAACAACAGATATAAGCAGAACTAGTTCTAGGTAAAGTTAATGTTTCTAACTTCATTCTAAACCTCATATTCAGCTACTTTTTAAAAATCTCTCTCTAACAAGCTCCTTTTGGATTAAATGCTTCTAAAACTTCATCGCAGCCCAAAGATCTCCTAACAAAAACAAACGAAAAACCCCAAAACAGTTTGCCCTAAGTCAGCCATGTTGTTTTTGAGTTTGTTGGGGAAAAAAAAAAACCCACTACAGATTTCCCATCATCCCCTGATCTGAAATCTCATGCTTGGATAATTCAAAGAGATGAAAGTAAAATGTTCAACCTTGGGTTTTTTGTAGCTCTCATTAAGGCTAAAGTATAGGTCAGACTTGAAAAAAAATGGTTGTGTGCAAGTCCAATGTTTACCGATGGCATTTTGGAACACGAGCTCTAGAACTTTTCTATTTGTTTTTTCACAGCTGCATTCAGAAGTATTAGCTTAGAGGTATTCTTAAGATCAATAATTCTCCAACTATGGTTGAAAGTCCCACAAACTGCCAGCAAGTCCTCTGGTGCAGAGGGTGGAATGGGAAGATGAAGGGAATTGGTAATGCAAAGCAAGTGCTGCCTCTATAATCAGCTGCTCCCTTCTGGAGAAGCCTAGCAATTGAGTATTACTGCCTCCACAAGGAGCCAATCCAGCAGCTTTATTGGGTAGAGAAGCTCAGGAGTAGTTGACACAAAGTGTTTGAGGGGTGGCCAGACAAGGAGGGAGAAGCAGGATGGGTCAGCAAGCTGACTGCTGCTGAATGAAGGAAAGATCAAATTCCTGGGCCACAAGCCGCAGCAGCAGGAAGGAAGAGATCATCACAGATGGCAGCATTATACACTTGCCTGCCTCATTGCCATAGGTAAGTGGAGGTAACAAGCACACATTTAAAAGGAAGTGGTTTCTGGAATAGGAAGCTAGTTTGTTATTTAAGATGCCTCCTTTTCCCATAGGTTTTTCTTTTGCCAGTTCAAATAAACAGGCGTTAGTAAAAGGTGCCACTATCAGTCACTCAAATCATACCTATGCAGAATAGGTAAAAAAGTAATGGGAGTGGGAATAAAAGTTATCCTCCAGGTGTCCATGCTGACAGTAATATTATCCACAGTAGTTATTCAGAGGAATACACAAATCTTATTTTTTCCACACTTATTTTTGAAGTCTCAAAACAAGATTTGCATCAAACAAATTCTACTTCAGATCTACTTCATGCTAGATAGAATACACTGATTAAAATCTGATTAATGCTAGAAAAGGGAAGTTCAATTATCTGAGCTGTTAGTAACCATCTGGATTCGAGTCACCACTTTGCACTTCTGTTATATCACAGAAATGACAAGAAGGTTTAGGTCTGTTAGAAAAAAAATCTTGCTTAGAAATAGAGATTTATATCTTAAGATGCTGGCATGTTTCAAAGAGGAAAAAAAACTTATTTTCCTAGTTATTTGTAAAGTCATAAATAGCATTGCAAATACACTTAAAACAAAATCCATGCTACATAGAGGAGAGGAGAGAAGGAATTTACATAGGCTGCAGTTTAAGAAAGCACTTCAGAATGTGCTGAACTTTAAATATGTGCTTTAGTTCCATCCAGGTGCTTAAGTGCTTTCCTGAATTGGGACCTCAATGCCTAAAGTCTTCAATAGGGGAAGAAAGTAGGAGAACACACCACCAGCTTGAAATCTAACTAACTGGGGGAGAAAATGGAGTTCAAAATGGTTTCAGGCACTACTTCTGCCTTGGAGTGTCTCTGCCAATGTTTGTAGGTTTATAGTCTCCTTTAAAAAAAGTTTTTCTCCTGTTGCTCTGAGAGACACCAATGCAAATGAAAGGAGAAGCTGACTAACTTATTGAGTCTACACACAGCGCTGTCAAATACACAAAACCAAACTGATAGAAATTCTCTTTGATCTTTGTAATGGTAGAAGTTACCTCTAATATTAGTAGGTGAAATATTTTCAGACAGAAATAGGTGTTAATTGACAGTATTCCAGTAAATTCTGAACATTTCTTTTCAGAGTTTTGCATATTTCCAACTCTTATGTTCATCAAATAAAAACGTGAACAAAATATTATCCATTCCCAATCTTCTTATACTAAAATTCAGATTTGAAATATTAACAGAAGAGCTAATTAAGACATATGCAGCTTTGTTCTTCAACTTCCTGTTTAAAAACAAAAAAGTCAACAGGAAAATTAGTTCTTACAGCAAACCACCACCATCCTGTTTCTTAATACAGTCTTTTCATAGCTGCAGTTGCCTGCACAATTACTATGCCATCATACTGGCGGGGGGACGGGGCAGGGGGAGTGGTGGGAGGGAAATAGTCATGCTTTTCACTTATAATAAAATCTTAACTCCTTCAGCTGAGTGAAATGGGAAATAATTTGTTTTCTTTATTTAAATGCTATGGCAAAAAGCTAACAAAGGCAGTTTGCTTAAGTTATTGCAAATTAATGACACCATTGCAAACGCCCAGAAAAAAGCATCTTTAGCGGAAGGAGAAAAACATCTGGTCTGAAATGTACAGTTCATATATAAAAATGCATGCATGTAGGCAGCTCAAAGATAAATCAGTGAGTAATTGGACTAATCTATTCATGTTTCATGTTGAAGACTGATTTACCAGTTACTTATTTCAACTATCAAGTTTTGCATAACTATACTATTTTAGTTACCCTTCCTTTTTAATGGGTCATTTTAGACCAGCAGAAATTGGCTCCTTAAGAAGTTCAGTGGGGTGGAAGTGAACTAAGGCTGCAGATAGGCCTGGAAGTTTAACAAACCGGACAGTCTCTACGCAAAAGAATAAATGGACACAAATCTGACATCAGGAATCATAACATTCAAAAACCAGTGGGAGAACACTTCAACCTCTCTAACCACTCAGTGACAGACTTGAAGGTGGCAATTTTGCAACAAAAAAACGTCAAAAACAGACTCCAAAGAGAAACTGCTGAACTTGAATTAATATGCAAATTAGATACAATTAACTCTGGCCTAAACAGAGACTGGGAATGGTTGGGTCATTACACTAATTGAATCTATTTCCCTATGTTAAGTTCTCCTCACACCTTCTATGGGCCATCTTAATTATCACTTCAAAAAGTTTTTTTTCCTCCTGCTGATGATAGCTCATCTCAACTGATTAGACTTTTCCTGTTATGCATACTTCCACCTTTTCATGTTCTCTGTATGTATAAATATCCCCTGTCTGTGTGTTCCATTCTATGCATCCGAAGAAGTGAGCTGTAGCTCACGAAAGCTCATGCTGAAATAAATTTGTTAGTCTTTAAGCTTTTATTGAACTAACTTTGGACCAGCTTTTATTGGACCAATGTATAGGTCCAGCGGAGCTAGCGAACAGGACCTGCATATGGGGGGAGTTTTGTGAGGGAGCTTTCCAGATGTGACCACGTGTCCCTTGGGCGAGTGTGTTGTCTGGTTGTTTGTTGCTGTGTGCTTGCTTACCGTGTGCCTGCTGGATTGACGATTATAGTGAGGGGTGTATGGGGGGCTGCATGCTGAACCCAGTGACCTCCTAGGCAAGGCTGAGCACTTCCTAATGAGGCTCTATCCTGCCATCCTTTGATTCATAATCCCTTCAGGAGCCCTTGACCAGGGGGTGGGGCTAACGCAGGGAGAACAAGGGTTTAAAAAGCCATCTTGTAAGCGACCAGAGGAGCCAGCGAACAGGAACAGCAAACGGGAGTTCTGGGAGGGAGTAAGAGAGCCAGATACACCTAACAAACATTCTCTAAACGCAGGCCAACGAACACCAGAAAAAAACCAAAATTCATTCATCCACAACAACAACAAAAACCAACCAAACACCCCACCCACATCTGCAGGAGTGAAAATAATGCAGGCAGAAGTCCAGCAGCAGCGTGGGGGCTATCCAGTTTATTCCACTGGATGCAACAGGTATGATTTACCTGCCTTGTGGGCAGGTGGCATGTGTGTGCACATTTGATGTAAGCAGCACACTGTTCTCAGAGTTTGAGTATGGGCTGTGGAGACCAGAGGGGAGCGAAGGGAGACAGAAAGGTACACAACCAAGACTTTCCGGGACACAACAGAACGACCCCACCCCCATGTGATGGCCTCTGTGCTGTTGAGGAGGATGAAAGCCTTGGGAAAGGAGAACATCAAGTGGGAGCAGAGGGGGAACGATTCCATAGTTGGGACCCTCCTTCCAGATGATGTCATGGTATCCTCTTGAACCGAGGGTACCTCTGTGGCGGTGGAAGGAAACCAAGTTAGCAGGAAGACACAGGTAACAGTGGGGGATTCGATTATTAGAAATGCAGATAGTTGGGTTTGTGATGACCAGGAGACCTGCACGGTGAAGTGTCTGCAGGTGTGAAGGTTTCAAACCTCTCAAGACATCTAGACAGATGGATGTGCAGAACTGGGGAAGAGCCGGTGGTCGTGGTATATGTGTGTATCAATGACACAGGGAAAGATGTGCTAGAGACCAAATTTAGGCTGTTAGATAAGAGATTGAAGTTCAGGACCTCCATTGTAGCATTCTCCAACAGGCTTCCAGTTCCACGTGCAGGGCCAGTTACACAGGCAGAACTGCTGGGTCTCAATGTGTGGATGAGACGATGTTCAAAGGAAGGATTTAGGTTTATTAGGAACAGGGAACATTTTGGGAAAGGAGGAGCCTATATTGGACAGATGGGTTCTATCTTAACCAAAATGGAACCAGATTGGTGGCATGTAAAATTGAAAAGGTCATATAGGAGTTTTAAATGAAGGGCTGGGGGAAGCCAACAGGTGCATAGTTTGGACAGACACATTCAATAGGGGACAATTTATTAAAAGGGAAACTCTATATCCTAGTAAAGTGAAGAGGATAGAAGTTATAAAGTAAAGGTAGGAGCTGAAGAGAAACAAACGAACAAGAGTTTCATTCAATCATATAACAAAGGCAAACAGCTAAATACTGATACATTTTACAAGTGATTGTACGCAAATGCAAGAAGTTTAAATACTAAAATGGGTGAACTTGAGTGCCTGGTATTAAATGAGGATATTGATATGATAGGCATCATAGAAATTTTGTGGAACGATGGTGACCAATGGGACACGGTAATATGATGGTACAAAATACATAGGAATGACAGTAGGTCATACTGGTGGGGGAGCACACTGTATGTGAAAGAAAGCTTAGAGTCAAATGTAATAAAAATCTTAAATGAATCAAACTGTACCATAGAATCTCTGTGGATAGAAATTCCATGCTTGAATAATAAGAGTATAGCAGTAGAAATATACTACCCATCACCAGACCATGATGGTGATAGTGATTGTGAAATGCTCCAGGAGATTAGAGGGGTCACAAAGACAGAAAACCCAATAATAATGGGGGATTTCAACTATCCCCATATTGACTGGGCACGTCACCTCAGGATGGGATGCAGAGATAAACTTTAGAGACATCACTAATGACTGCTTGGAGAAACTAGTCCTGGGACCCACACACGGAGAGGCAATTCTTAATTTAGTCCTAAGTGGCAACACAGGGTTTGGTCTGAGGGATGAATATAGCTGAACCACTCGGTAAAAGCAATGACCGTAATTAATTAAATTTAACATCCTGGAGGGGAGTAGGGTGGGGGGGAGAATACCAAAAAATATCAAAGAAAGCCACCACAGTAGCATTTAACTTCAAAAAAGTGAACTACACAAAAAGGAAGAGGCTAATTAAATGGAAATTAAAAGGAACAGTCTCAAGAGGGAAATGCCTGCAAGCTGCATGGAAACCAGTTTAAACCAGCATAAAAGAGGTTCAAACTATATGCATATCCCAAACAAAACAAAAATAGCAAGAGGACCAATAAAATATCACCGTGGATAAATAACAGAGGAAAAGGTATGGTTAGAGACAAAAAGACATCTTTTAAAAATCAGAAGTAAAATCCTACTGAGAACATAAGAACAGCCATACAGGGTCAGAGCAAAGATCCATCTAGCCCAGTATCCTTTCTTCCGGCAGTGGCCAATGCCAGGTGCCCCAGAGGGAATGAACAGAGCAGGTAATCATCAAGTGATCCATCCCCTGTATCCCATTCCCAGCTTCTGGCAAACAGAGGCTAGGGACACCATCGCTGCTTATCCTGGCTAATAGCCATTGATGGACCTATGCTCCACGAATTTATCTAGTTCTTTTTTTAACCCTGTTATAGTCTTGGTCTTCACAACATCTTTTGGCAAGGAGTACCACAGTATGACTGTGCGTTCTGTGAAAAAATACTTCCTTTTGTTTGTTTTAAACCTGCTGCCTATTAATTTCATTTGGTGGCCCCTAGTTCTTGTGTTATGAGGAGAAGCAAATAACACTTCCTTATTTACTTTCTCCACATCAGTCATGATTTTATAGACCTCTATCATATCCCCCCCTTAGTCGTCTCTTTTCCAAACTGAAAAGTCCCAGTCTTATTAAGCTCTCCTCATACAGCAGCTATTCCATACCCCTAATCATTTTTGTTGCCCTTTTCTGAACCCTTTTCCAGTTCCAATACATCTTTTTTGAGATGGGGCAACCACATCTGCATGCAGTATTCAAGATGTGGGCATACCATGGATGTATATAGAGGCAATATGATATTTTCTGTTTTATCTATCCTTTTCTTAATGATTCCCAACATTTTGTTCGCTTTTTTGACTGCCACTGCATATTGAGTGGATGTTTTCAGAGAACTATCCACAATGACTCCAAGATCTCTTTCTTGAGTGGTAACAGCTAATTTAGACCCCATCATTTTATATGTATAGTTGGGATTATGTTTTTCAATGTGCATTACTTTGCATTTATCAGCATTGAGTTTCATCTGCCATTTTGTTGCCCAATCACCCAGTTTTGAGAGATCCTTTTGTAGCTCTTCACAGTCTGCCTGGGACTTAACTATCTTGAGTAATTTTGTATCATCTGCAAATTTTGCCACCTCAATGTTTACCCCTTTTTCCAGATCATTTATGATTATGTTGAATAGGACTGGTCCCAGTACAGACCTGGGGGACACCACTATTTACCTCTCTCCATTCTGAAAACTGACCATTTATTCCTACCCTTTGTTTCCTATGGTTTCAACCAGTTTGACTGGTATTGAAGTTAGACTTACTGGGCTGTACCACTTAAAAAAGAGATATTGGCATCACTGTGGATAGTTCTCAATGTGCAGCAGCTGTCAAAAAACAAACAACAACGCCAGGAACCATGGTGCGCCTACATGTTGAGTACTTTGTCCAGGATATACTGGAACTGGAGAAAGTTCTGAGAAAGGTAACAAAGATGATCAAGGGTATGGAATGGCTTCCAAATGAGGAAAGACTAAAAATATCAAGGTGGTTCAGTTTGGAAAAGAGATGACTAAGGGGGATATGATAGAGGTCTATAAAATCATGAAAGGTGTGGAGAAAGTGAATAAGGAAGTGTTATGTACCCCTTCATTTAACACAAGAACCCATGAACACCAATTAAATTAATAGGCCACAGGTTTAAAACAAACAAAAGAATGTGCATTGTGAAGATGTACTATCAACCTGTGGACTGCCAGGAAATGTTGTGAAGGCCAAAAGCATAAGTGGGTTCAAAAAAGAATGAGGTAAGTTCATGCAGGATAGGTCCATCAATGGCTATTAGCCAAGATGGTCAGCAATGCAATCCTATGTTCTGGGTATCCCTAAACCTCTGATTGCCAGAAGCTGGGACTGGATGATAAGAGGATGGATCACTTGATAAACGACTCTGTTTTGTTCATTCTCTCTGAAGCATTTCGCAACGGCCTCTGCAGAAGGCAAGATACTGGACTAGACGGACCATTGGTCTGACCCAGCATGGCCCTTCTTATGTTAACTTCTGTTGGTGCAATAAATGTACCTACTGTAGTTGCAGGGCCGCCTGTGGGGGGTGAGTGGGACAATTTGCCGCAGGGGCCCCCACTAGAGTTTTTCAGAGCCCCTGGAGCAGGGTCCTTCACTCGCTCCGGGGGCCCCCGGAGCTTCTTCTGCTCCAGTTCTTCAGCGGCAATTCGGCGGCAGGGGGTCCTTCCACTCCGGGACCTGCCACCGAAGTGCCGGGTCTTCGGTGGCAATTCAGCAGCAGGGGCCCTGAATCCTCTGGGTGGCCCTGTGTAGTTGCAAACAACGAAGGTGCTTGTAAGACTAATGAGCAGTGACACAAAGCACCACTTTACAAATCAAAAGGATGAGGGTCTCTGGCTCTGACACTTTAGAACCATAGATCTTTGCAATCCAATGTTAATTTGTTTGCATTTTATTTCTGGAAAGTACTGTATATTAACACTATTTATATATAAAAATTAAAAGGGCCAATATTTGAACACTCACTGTAATGAATCCTTGTGCTGTAGGCAAGAGATACAATAACAGGAACCTAATACACACCTTATCCAAGACTAGAAACCCAGTCCTTAAGCTCCAAAAATAAAGGTCTGTATCTGTGCTAAAAGAAGAATTTTCCACAGCTAGCAGGGGCAACAGCTGTAAGGCAACCTCACATACAAATCCAGTACATTATGATGACTCCGCAATCAATATCATGGGCCATGTGCAAAGTAATAACAGAAATACCCAGTGCTGTCTCTAGTATTGCTCAAAATGTTGCTGGCACCTTTCATCAAGGTTTGGAATGATAAGAAGCTACCACAATATAACTTTGCTTTTTAAATATACCTTAGAATATTGATACTTTCTCCATTTTCTTTGGGCTTCTCCAACCCTTCCCTTTCTTAAATCAAAGAAAAACAAACAAACAAACAAAAAACCCTCCAAACCTGTTGAGGTTTATAATCCATCAGGTTAGTGTTACTAATAGCAGACAGACCATCCCAGGGGCTCCATCACAGATTGGTTTGAGGAATTTGCCCCTGCTGAGACTAGAACTAAAAACTCTCAAATCCAAAAGCATCCACGCTACAAAGTCATCTAGAGGAGGATTAGAATGCAGCAGTATATGTTTTCATCCTCTTTCAAGGCATCTACTCCAGTCATTAGGAGGTGATACAACTAAAAACTGCACTAAAACTCACATATGTTAAACAATAAGGACCAGTGCAGGGAGGTTGTGGTCTTAATTTAAGTTATTTTGCAAATTACTAAATGTTACTCCCAAGGGCATTCTGCACCAAAAAAATTTAAATTTTGAGCCAAAGTCTTAAAAAATTTATTCAAATTTTGTTTGTCAAATAAATGTGGAGGCTCTAGCATGGCAATGGGGAGCACATGCCACTGACTGCACAGAGGTGGAAGATCACTGTGCAGTCCCCTTCCCCCCTGCTCCTGACACAGACTCAGCAACAAGGCGGCACCCAACCTCAACACAGCGCAAGGACCTTGCCTGTTCCAGGAACACCCCAGGGCCCTGCTCCTCTGTGTGGGCAGGTGTGGACAGCAAGGCAGTGTGACCAGGGGCGGCTCTAGACACCAGCGCGCCAAGCAGGCGCTTGGGGCGGCCGTTTCCCGGGGGGGCGGCATTTGGCTCCGGTGGAGCTCCCGCCGGCATGCCTGCGGCAGGTCCACCGGAGCCCGGGACGAGCGGACCTGCCGCAGGCATGAGTGCGGCGGGTCCCGTTTTCCCGCGGCTCCGGTTGAGCTCCCGCAGGCATGACTGCGGCAGGTCCGCTCGTCCCGGGCTCCGGTGGACCTGCCGCAGGCATGCCGGCAGGAGCTCAACCGGAGCCGCGGGAAGAGGGGACCCGCCACGGGACCGGGGAAGGGCGGCGCAGCGCTCCGCGCTGCTTGGGGCAGCCCGATTTCTAGAGCCGCCCCTGAGTGTGACGCTGTACTCCATATATGGTTTTATGGAAATGTGCTAATGAGTGTGACTATAATGTAACTGGAATATGCTTTATGCAAAAGGTCTCCTGTAAGGTATCACTACAAAGCTTATAATCTACTGAGTGTGTTCATCCTATTTGTATGAATGTATCATTCTTGCATCTAAAACTAGAAATATGAAGTATTACTCTGGGGTCCTATTGTAATTATGCAAAGTGTGGGCCATTAATGGTGGCTTAGGATCTTGATGGCTCCCATTAACTAGAACAATTGGTTGTAAATGGCTCTGTTTACTTGTAAGCCTTCCTGTGAGTCAGGCCAGAAAGAATGGAGGCTTGGGGTCTCACAGGACATGTGACCATATCACCTGGTACTGGAATCCATCTTAAAACTGATGTTTTTCCATTTAGAAGGAAGGGTGGGAACCCAGAGAGAGACAAAAGATTCCCGCCTTGTGCCAAAGATATAAAATGGGGTGGAACAGAACAAAGGGGGCTGTCAGTCATGAGAAATCCCCTAGTTACCACCTGAGATGGAACTAACAAGAACTGTACCAGAGGAAAGGATTGGGTCCAGACTAGGAAGGAGTCTAGTCTGTGAAAGAAGCTTATTGGAACATCTCTGAGGGTGAGATTTACTTCTACTCAGTTTCTGAAATGTATTAGGCTTAGACTTGTGTGTTTTGTTTTATTTTGCTTGGTAACTTACTTTGTTCTGTCTGTTATTACTTAAAACCACTTAAATCCTACTTTTTATACTTAATAAAATCACTTTTGTTTATTAATTAACCCAGACTAAGTGATTCATACCTGGGGGAGCAAACAGCTGTGCATATATCTCTATCTGTTATAGAAGCCGGACAATTTATGAGTTTATCCTGTATAAGCTTTATACAGAGAAAAATGGATTTATTTGGGGTTTGAATCCCATTGGGAGCGGAGTGCTGGAGATAGGTGACTTGCTGAGTAGTTTTTGGTTAAAGTCTGCAGTTTTGGGGGTGTGGACCAGACCTGGGTCTGTGTTGCAGCAGGCTAGCATGATTGGCTCAACAAGGCAGGTTCTGGAGTCCCAAGCTGGCAGTGGAAAACAGGCTCAGAGGTAATTCCAGCACGTCAGGTAACAGTCCCAAGGGGGTCTCTGTGACTGAACCTGTCACAGGCAGGATCCAAGCGTGGAGGAGTTTAACATGGGGGGATCCAGGTGTGGGTTGAGAGGGTTCTGTATGGGGCAATCTGGGTACGGGCAGCTCAGTGTGTGTCCGGGTGCAGGGGGATCTGGATGCACAGGGGCTTGTTGGAGGTTCTGGGTGCAACAGTAATGGGACTCTTCAGGGGAGTCCAGATGATGGTGGTTGGGGCTCAGCAGGAGCGGGGTCATCTAGATGCTGTGGGCATGGGGTGGAGATCTAGGTGCAACTGGTTGGGGCTCGGTGGGGTAGTCCAGGGTGCAGAGGAAGTGGGGCTCATGGGAGGAGGGTTCTGCATGTGTGTGGGGGGGGTGAGGCTGGGCAGAAGGGTCTGAGAATGAGGAGGTCTGGATGCATGGGGTTTGGGTGGATGGGGGAGCAGCTCCCTGTACAACAAACCCGCCCCCTGCAGCTGAAGAGTGATGGGTGCAGGAAGGGGGTGGGGGAGAGTTTGCAGAGCTTCCTGCAGCTGGGGGAGAAATCTTGGCGTGGATCTGAACAGGCCCCAGATGCCATGCGGGGGAAGAGGAAGTCCCATCCTTTCCAGCCCAGCTGTGAATAGCAGCAGAGCCAGGCAGAGGGTAGGAGCCACCAGCCAGGTTTTCTCTTCCCCAGTCCCGCCCCTTGCCCCACAGTGATTTACCTCTCTTCCCAGCAGTATGTTTCAGGTGCCCTGGGCAGCCGGCAGAGTCACGAGACCGCCCTTGTGGCTTCCCTTTGCAAAAAAAATGACTTTCTGACAGAGAAGCAGAGAAGCAAAAAAATTTGCAGAGGGACATAAATTCTGCACATGTGCCGAGTTGCAGAATTCCCCCAGGAGTAGTTAAATGTGCATGACTGTTGTGCTAATTAAGTCCACCAGCTATTGGTTAGACAGCCATCATACCATTTGCAATAACAGAATGAAAAACAGTCATGATATGCAGCATGTCATTAAAAAAAAATCTCATTTAAAAATCTAAATGTAGACGTAAGACCTCTCTTGGACATCACACTCTTCTACTTGCAGCTTTCCTTTGTAATGGGCCTGCTGAGACCCTGGATCCCCAAACTTTGGCAATTTCAGATTCTAACTTTATAGTTCTAAGTTATTTTTAACAAACATCTTATTCTGCTAAAAGTAAACGGATGACTAGCTGTGTGGGATGGCAAAAGTGAACAACTGGATTGTAAGTCTGTACAAAAGCAGGTTGTGTGCATCTAGCCAACCATTTTAACTCACTTTCGGGCCTCTCTCTTAACATGACACATTAAGTCAGAGACAGGCAGACAGAGAGCTAGCTGCGGTTAATCATTTCCTGCATGATTAATTTCCAAACCAAGAAAGAGGAAGGAACAAACAACAAACTGTTGAAAATAATATGGCACTTAAGGGGGAAAAAAACTGAAGTCGCCAGTCAAAACCGTTGATTGTCCCTCTCAAGACTTTCCTTATTCTGTGAAAAGGAGCCTAACTTCCAAAGTAGCACTGATTTGGGACTGTTAAAATCCCCAACTGCTTTTGCTAATGACAGAGAAAGGAAAACAAAAAGTGCTGCATTAGAGGAAACTGGGTAAGATGAGCCACAACTTTGGTAACGTAGCTACCGTCAGGCAGAGCAAGCCTAAGAGTTACAACATCACAGTTAAAAAACAACTCAGAACTAGAATTGATCTGAAAATGGGCTTTCCTCGCCCATGGACAATGTCAATGTACATAGAAAAAAAATCATTTTCATCTCAAATTTCCATGGAAAATTTTGATTTTTTTCAGCAAAAATTCAAATACAGATAAGTTGCCATGGTGCCTAGTGAATGCTGTAGTTCAGGTGCTTCGTGTCCCCATTCTCCTCTGTCGACCAGAGACTCTGGTCAATCTACATCTCCCACACAATGCATCGGTGGTCCTTCATGGTGAGAGAGCTGGCCAGGGAGCCTGGCACATAGAGGAGAATGGGGACACAGCTCCCATGAGGCACGAGGGCAGCATATCCAAATTGAAATATTTCCATCTTCAGGCAAAAACAATTGGTTTGGGGGCAAAATATAAAATAATCTTCCATGGAAATCATGTAGCTCAGTAAAGGGAAAGTGATAGTTTACCCTCAATAACTTTGTGCCTATTAACAACGTTTATATGCCTTTAAAAGGAAGTCTGTGGTCTAGCATTACTCTGTCCCACTTCTGCTGCAAGGCATACTGGACTTGTAGTCCAGAAGAACACTGGAGCATTAAAGGCTGTCACAGCAAAATATGCTGGAAAAGAGAGCAGAGTTAAAAAATACTACTATCCTGCACTACGGGGAATGCTGGGGAAGGAACAGGAGATGTAGACATTTTGCCTTTAAAAAGGCCTTGTAAAGAACTGGATAGATACAGAAAGGGAAGTTACCATGGACACAAGAGACACAGGGAAATTCTGGGGAGAAGACAATTCCAAATGGGGAAGTTCATTTATTCTGGGACTTTTGGGCTTTATTTGAAAGCAGAGGCAGTTCCCAAAGAGGGGTGGTATTGGCTGGCTGGAGACCTGATCCCAAACACGCCACCGCCTGTGTAAAAGCCCAGTATCACTGAAAGGCTAAGGAAGCAGCCTGAGCCAACAAAGTAAGAGAGGGATTGACACTCATACTGAGCATCTGCTTCCATTTCTGGGACCCAGCTCAGAGCTCCCCTTCTCTCACCCCTGTGCAGAGAACCAAACAAGGCCTATACACAAAACAGGGCTTAATGCGATTTAAATGGCCCAGGGGTCTTGTGTAGCCCTTTTGCATGGGAGTGAATTTCACCCTTACAAAACAGAACAATTCAGTACTGACCAGGGTAGACTGTTTCACACAACACTGGAGCTTTTACAGCCGTCCAAAAGAAGGGAGTAGGAAAGCAGGCTACTAGAGATCTTTAACAGCAGTGTGCGGGGAAGTCTTTGGTTTTGCATTTGCATATTTCTGATGTCAGGGTAAGTGTTTTTCCAGACCCAGTCAGACTGCAGAGAGACACGTTTCATTTCTTTCAGAGTCACAGCTTAAATTTTGAACAACATGACATTTTAATCTATGTTTTAATCCTTTTCCTCTTGCAAACAGCAACATGAACTGAGACACACAGAAACCACAGGTATTTGATGGTTTATGGACAGGCATAAAAAAACACAATAGGAAATAAAACTCAAAACTTTTGTTCTTGAAAAAAAATGCAAGAAGGGGTAGGACGTGTCTACATTCTTATGTATAGAGCAAGGTAGATTAGATATCCGTTCAAATAATCCAGGCATGCTATGGAGTCCAAACTCACCCTTCCTGGATGTTTATCCTTCAATTCAGGGATCGGCAACCTTTGACACGTGGCTCGCCAGGGTAAGCCCTCTGGCGGGCTGGGCCAGTTCGTTTACTTGCCATGTGTGCAGGTTTGGCCGATTGCAGCTCCCACCTGTGCTCCCAATGGGGGTGGCGGGAAGTGGCAGCCATCACATTCCTCGGCCCGTGCCACTTCCTGCCGCTCCCATTGGCCTGGGACGGCAAACCGCGGCCACTGGGAGCAATGATATGCCGAATCTGCGGACATGGCAGGTAAACAAACCGCCCAGCCCACCAGGGTGCTTACCTTGGTGAGCTGCATGCCAAAGGTTGCCGATTCCTGTTCTAAAAGCCCCCACAATAAGATAAAGTTCAGCTCATACTGGCCCCCGGCTCCTCTCAGATCTTCTCCTAGAGAATCAGACCCATTTCCTTTATAACTGTTGAGACAGCAGAACCCAGTGAACTCTTCCTGGTAACACTAACCCTAATTATCCTGCTGAAAAATTCCTTACTCTCTCCAAATCTCTCAAAAATTTCAATCTACTTAGTAACAAGTCACCCACAGGACCCCAGAACACATCCAATGAAACAAAGTACATTAGTTCAGAAGAAAGTAAAGGCTAAACAAAACTGCATGCAAAGAACCAGCATGAAAGTAGATATGTGCAAAGAGTGATAGCTGTCACCAGCACAGTAACATTTTATTAGTCCATAACAGTTGTTCCCCACTAGCCTGAGGCAACCAAGAATTCCATTGTGGAAATCCAGCAGAATTGTGTATGTGGAAAATTCCAGCTAAGTAAGATTGGCATGGTGCAGAATATTATAATCCAAGTATCGGTACTTTACAAGTCTGTGATGTGGAAGTCCATATCAGTCAATTTTCTGGAGTATGAGGAGACAATACATTGATATGTAGATAGCTAAAATTACATTTCATGTTCTAAATTACAGAGATATACATAGGGCCTGATCCTGCAAAGTAGTTAGCAACCATAACTCCCTGAAATCAGTGATGTAGGGCCTAATCCAACTCTCAGAGGCAATGGATAGACTCCCATTCACTGTAGTGGCAGTTTGCTCAGGCTCATGGCATGTTTAGGATCTTGAAGCTGGGGCTCAAAACGTTTGGGATCAGGTGCGCAAAGATAAGTGAGTTGTGTCACTCAGTTGTGATTGTGCACACAGATTGATAAGGCATCGAGTTATACATCTGCATGCACAACCACCACACTAACCTAAGGGAATGTACTAACCAGCAGCCACTGCTACTCCTTATTAGTAAAGGTATGTCTTGTGCTCCCTCAGTGCAGATTGTCTTGCTGGTGAGGAAAGGTGATGGCTGGAGGCCACACCCACAATCTGCTCAAATTAGGGTGACCAGATGTCCTGATTTTATAGGGACCATCCTGATTTTTGGGTCTTTTTCTTATACAGGCTCCTATTACACCCCACCGCCAGTCCCGATTTTTCACACTTGCTGTCTGGTCACCCTAGCTCAAATATAACCTCAGTGGCATTCAGCACAGCTGGCACCCCGCCGCTTGGGGTTGGGGAGAGCAACCTGCAACATGTGCTACCAGTTGCGTGGAAGGGCTGGGGTCAGGTGAAGAACTCCCTGTGACTTTCCCTCTGTGCTCCTGCACACCAGCAGTGATGATTTGGGCTTGTGAACTGATCTCATACTAAGTGAAGGCACGTGTTGGGCATACACCTGCATCTCTCATGCTCCCAGATAGCCACAGACTTCAAAAGGCAAAATCTACTAAATATAGATAACTGATAGAAACCAAATACAAGTTTATAAACAAAGCAAAATTTCAGTTAAAAATAAAGCTTTACCTATTGAAGTGCAAATTAGTCCAAATTACACCATTAATGTTTGCATGCTGAAAACTTTGTTTTTGGGGTTTTTTTTTGAAATAGCATTTTATCAAGTACCCTCCTCCCAAGAGAGCCTCTAAAAATAAAGTATGCCCTTGGGTAATTCTTTGGCCCACATTTATTTTTATAGAAGGAGTCAGAGGTCTGTATGCCACAGATGCTTGTGCATGTGCATGTAGACTGAATAACTGTATATGCACAGAGACGGGAGACACTATATCCCTGTGCATGAGCAGTTAAAGTAACTGTGCTTACACATATTTGCCCACATGAACTAAGTTTCTGCCCTTTAAAGTTTAGCCTCTTCTGGATTTTACATTTAATTTTATAGCACATTTTAAAATTTGAAGATGCTGCTATAGTTTCAGTAAATATTTTAGAACGTCCAACAATTTCAACAAATTTCCAGAAGTGGTTTTAAACCTAAAATTAAAGGGCGGAGGGAGAAGAGGAAGTTCCCACACAAAAGGCATCTAAAATAAAATTGAGGATCTGCTTTAATCTACTAAAGCAGAATTAAGGCTCAAACTGTCCACTGCTGACCCTGCAGTTCTTAGTTACGGTGGTTGGAGAGTCATCGCACATACAGTGTGAACTACAATACTCAACCAAAAAACAAACAAACAAAAACCCCCAACCCTCACAGGGTGACTCAAGTGCAAGGGTTTAATCTCAACTCTAAATATCTTGATCTAGATTTTTTGTTTGGAAGGAGTTGGTTTTAAAAACTGGACTCTGAACTTTACTAAAAATGAGTTCACTTCATCACCTAATTCCCTAGCAATATCAGCAATATCTGTAGGTGGCTCAAGCAAAACAAATGGCTCAGCTAACTCCAATTTAAATAGGTCTAGAGTAACAGTTGGTGTTTTTTAAATATTGGTCAAAAATACATATTACATACATGTGATTTAATTTAAAAAAGGTCCAAATAGCTTTTCACTGTTAAAATGTAGCTTTTATCCCATGTATTTCATTACCTGTATTATCTCATAGTCTTAATAAACATCTGGCAAATAGCTTAATTTAAAAAAGGTTTTGATGTCTATAAGAATAAAAATAGAAGACCAGAGCCTCAGCTGATTTGACTTGGCATAGCTCCATCGAAGTCAATGGACTTACACAGATTTACGCTACCTGAGGATCTGGTCCAAAGTCTGCAGTTACAGAAGCTACAATAAAATTACAAGGACTATCAGTTTAAGCTTCAGGGAACAAGTAGATTATTAGCTGAGGTCAGGAGAAATTCTCGCTCAATGGTATAACACTGAACAGCTGAATGCCTTATAGGTTTTTATGCCTTGTTCTGAATATCTGGCACTTGCCTTGGTCAGAGGTAGGGTTCTGGAGGAGAAAGACTATTCCAGAGTGGCAATATTTTATAAGGAGTAATTATATCGGGTGCAATCCACAAACGTACTTAGGTGCCCAAGTCCTGTTTTTAGGCACCGCTGTGATCCACAAAATTCCTATCTAACCCCGTAGGTGCCTAAAGGTGCTTGGTGCCTACATTTTTACAGTGACACCTCTTTGGTGCCTATGTTTCTGCCCCGAGCATGTGCACCCTGTGTCCCTCTATAACTGAATGCCTGTCTCCTTCCTCAGCCCCACAACGATTCACAAACCAGGGAAGATAAGTGTTTGGCCACTGTGGTTGATTGTGGGGGCGTCATGGGGTACAGCTCCTCTCCCGCCTTCTTCCCTGCAGAAACTGTATGGACTCCAGGAGTTGTGCCTTCACCCTATCTTTTTTATTTTAAGTTCCCTCCACCATTTCCACAACAATCCCTGTGCAATAGTCTATTTACAGCGCCAACGGCACTTTTTAGCCCTCTCCACAGGACCTGAGGGAAACAGAGTTCTCCCTCCCTTGAGGCCTCCATGTTACTGAGCTCAACTAGCCCTGTTCCCCTCTCACTCCTCTCTTGGCACTTCCCTCCTGCCTCTTTTTCAGCCTGGGGCTGATGAAGTAATTGGCTCCTTAGAGCATCCATCCTGATTGTCTAATTACCCATATCAGTTTTCTCAAGGGGAACTGATTAACGTCTAAGTGATCAGAGTGCAGGGAGTGAACCAGTGAGCCTGCACTCTGTCACAGGGTCCAATCTGGCATGTGTGCTCAGAGGCTACCTACGGTATTGGGCCCCCTCAGGTAAATTCACACAAAGATGGCCAGAGGAGGCAGATAAGCTGCTTTAACCTAGAGGATAAAGTGGTCAGCTAGGACGTGGGAGACCATTGGTTCAACTCCCCCATCTGAGGGGCAGAAGAGATTTGAACAAGGCTCTGCCATGTCTCAGGCGAGTGCCCTGACCACTGAGCTATTCTAATGTGTGTATCCCCCAGTCTCTCCTTCATTTAGGTAATTAAATATTATTTGGGACAGAGAGAGTTAGAATGACTCTGTAGCCTAGTGCATGAACACCTAGCTTTCCACAGTTCATGGATTGCAAGCAGAGATAGGCACCTTCCTGCAGCCCCCATTTAGGCATCTATCTCTGAGTGGGAGCAGGACTCAGCTCATGCCACCTCTCCCATTGATTAGCTTAGGTGGCTCCCCACCTAGCATGCTGGCTTTGTGGCTCGCAGTCTAAAGTGCCTCTCTCCCCCTATTCATTGTATAGGAGCCTAAGCACCTAACTCCAGCTTTGTCAATCACAGTGTTGTTCCATGATTTTCTAGGCACCTGAAAGTTAGGCTCTATAATGCTCAGCATCACAATGGCTAAGACCCTTTGTGGATCTAGGCCCCAGTCCATAAGCCCGGGAAGCATGGGTGTGCCCTCCATGTCTACATTTTGTTCTGTGGGCAATGCACTTCAGGTAAAATGAACAGCTTTGTGGAGGGCCTGCAGAAGCCCCAGTGGTAGCCCTGTAAAAGCATGCAGTAGTGCAGGTGGAATGGCTGAATGGGGGTTCCCCCAGACCCTGTGCACTGCAAAGGTTGTGCCACACCAGCCACAAGCCAATGGAACATATTAGGGATGGGACCACTGGATTTGTGATTACATAGATCCAGTGGCTCTATCCAGAAACTCCTACACAGGAGGCTCAGAAGGGTAAGTGGAAACCCATGGATTCACCTCTAGTGCACTGAATAGAGGACACTATAGCCCAGGGGTTCTCAACCATTTTCTGAGCCCCTCCCCCAACATGCTATAAAAACTCTACTGCCCAGCTGTGCCATAAAAACTGGTTTTCTGCATATACAGCCAGGGCTGCCGTTAGGGGGTAGCGAATAGGCCAACTGCCTAGGGCCCCATGTCACAGGGCCCCCCCATAAAGCTACATTGCTTAGGCTTTGGCTTCAGCCCTGGACTTCAGCCCCATGTGCTGGAACTTCAGCCCTGGGCCCCAGCGAGTCCAATGCTGGCCTTGCTTGGCGGCCCCCCGAGACCTGTTTGCGGCCCCCCAGGGGATCCTGAACCCCTGGTTGAGAACCACTGCTTTAACCTTCAGCACTTGCATTTGATATTTTATCCTCATGCAGGCAGTTCAGCCATCAATGCTCATTTGCTGTTCCTATCACCCAATATTTCCTTTCAGGCCATTCTGGAAAAAAAGCAAAAAAACCCTGAGTAATACAAGACTGAATGTTTTCTATGTAGTATTTCCAGTGCTGCTCTTTGGAAAAAAAGAAATATCACATCATAAGGCATTTGGAAAAGAGAGGTCAACTTTTAAAACACATTTTTCATAAATGTTTTATAAATTGATTCCTACAGTAAAGTCTCATTAATGCAAATATACTTTGTTCTTCACTGGCCTAATTTCCACTTAGCTTTTAATGGTGTAAATATGATCAAAATATATTTTATTTCACTCATGGAAGTTCAGATTCAACAAAACTTCAACTTGGCAAGGCTGGGCAAGCCCATAATTATGTATTTTCTGGGTCTTGCTCAAACATTTAAGTGGGCGGAGCACTGTATTTACTAAATCTGGACCCAAGAGAGATGAGAAAAGATTAAAATACAGAGCCCAGTTTTTAAATGTGGGCACCTTAATGGGATGGCTGAACTTGGCATTTGGACAATGAAATTCGCATATAGCTACAGAAACGCTCACTTTAAGTTGACAATTACTGCACATGCATCAACACCCAAAATTTGGACATCCTATTAAGTCGCCTGCATTTAATCTAACAATTTTACTGTCCTGTTAAAAGTCCCATAATTGAAGTAGGTTTCTAAACACTCCATTTCTAAAATAAAAAGACACACCAGAAATATGTTCCTCCCCTTATTGCTGCAGCAGATAACTGTTTTCCATCAGTTTTATGCGCTAATTTTTAAATTTTCATTAAACAAGTAATTCCTCTTCAGTTCATAGCAGTGCTAACATTAGATGGAAGTTAAGTCACACTGTCAACTCGATTTGCCAGATTAAAGCCCCATTCTATGTATGGCGAGGAATCGTATTCTATTCCTGCTGTGTCTGTCTGAAATCTATAGAATTCTATCATTTTCTTCCAGAAACATTTAGCGCATTCACCTATAAATCCACACCAAGTTTTTTTTTAAACTTGGGCACCTAAATTTAACTCCCCCCAAACTCATAGTTTTAAGGCACCACTTTCAAAGGTTTGTCTTTACAGAGGGAGCTTCAGTGCAGTTCTCTTCTGTCACATAATACAGCATTGCTGGCACAGTATAGGGATTTATTACAGAACCCAGAACACTTGCAACATTAGCCAGGCTGACTATCTGAACCTTTTGATAGTGGATATAAGGTGGTCGGCCAGTTTTTAATTAGATGAGTTGGGTGCCATTGACATATACATAGGCAAGCAGGGGGCCCACATGTCGGGGCATCAAATGTACTACTTAAGGCACAGCAAGAATGTCAAGAGAGACTTTCCCATGCTGAGGTTACAGAAGTGCACACTTATGGCTCCAGTTCATATCACAGTTCATTTCAGAAATGTTTTATGCAGCTGCAGAAAACAAAGTATTTGACTAGTGAATGAAGATTTTTGGAAGCTGCAGAGAATGATGAATTATATACCTCTATGAATTGGTAGCCCTACAACAATCCCTGGGAGGGGATGCTCAACACACAGGTTCTGCCAGACCAAAGGAGGAAACAAGATCCAGCATCAAGGAATATGTGAAAAATTAATTATAATGCTCCTGTAGCACCACTCATTTTTGCATGGTTGAGGAGATTCACTTTCATTACAGATTCACTCTGTAATTTTGCACACTCTGAAGGACACAGATCCGCAGCACACATGAATTCACATGTTCTCAGGCATTCAGAATAGCTGAAGGAAGTCCTCCTTTGAGCTAAAGTATCTCATGCTTGTTCTCAGAGCCCAAAGAGAAACTCAGTAAAACTTCCAGCTGAGAAATTGTGTTTAAAAATAATTGCTAAACATCAGTGAAATTCATAGGCACTGGTTGTACAATGGAGAGGGAGCTCCATCTACTACACATAAGTACAATACACTCTACTCCAGACAGCAAGCCAGTTAAAGGTTGATATTAACTTGATTCTTGCATGTGGCTGGACTTCTCCTTTTATTTCCTGTCATGGGGTGCACCACTCACCCCCAGACTGCCGCCTCCTCCTGGTACTCTGGAGATTAGCTCAAGGCCAATGCCCCCATTCCCTGGTCCATGGTTTGCACACCGTCACTCTGGCCATCTGCAGCTCCTTCTGCAGCCCCAGGAACCACAGCATCCTCTTAGTGACACAGCTGGAGGACGAAGCCATGGTCTGTGTTCCCCCCCTTCTGAGGGAGTTTAGCTCCTCAATAGTCCTAGGCAGTCCTCTTCTCCGGGTTCCAGCCCAGGAACCCTCAGCTAAGCAGTCTGGGCCTTCTTCCTCTGGCCTCACTGCTCTATCACTGGGCTTCTTTCTACCACTAGTTCCCTTTTTTTGTTCCTGGGCCTGCCTGTTCCCAAAGCCTCCTCCTTCAGAGTGACTGCACTCTGCAGTCTCCACTCACTCCTCCCTTTCTCCTGGAAGGGTCTGCCTTCTCCCAGCAGCCCCTTCTGCTTTCAGTTCCTGGACTTTACCAGCCCCACCTATTCCTGCCCAGCTGAGCCTCCTTAATCAGCTGCCTAATGGGTTAATTGGCTCATATGGCCTGCATTAAACCCTGCAGGGTGAGTGTGGGATAGTCACCCCATCATATTTCCCCACTTATTTGCTTTTTTGTAAGAGGCAACCTCAATTTGTGTGCACTCCGGGGCCTAGAAGGCACTGCCCATGTAAAGAGATTGTGAAATTTGAAACAGACAGCTGAAAGTCACCACTTTCAAAGGTTTGTCTTCACGGAGGGAGCTTCAGTACAGTTCTCTTCCAAATTCATTTAGGGTCTCTGACACTTTCGGTGGCATTTCCGGCCACCAGGCACACTAAGCCCGTCTCATGGGGCCGCTTCCAACCATCCAATTTATAATTTTGCACACTCTGAAGGACACATGAATTCACATGCAAACACTCACCTATATATACTGTAGTACATGATATTCTCTTAAATGCACATTTTAATACCTGTGCAAAGTACTTACTGTGACGTTGCACTCTATATGATTTTATGAAATTATGCTAATGAGTTTAAATATAATGTAACTGGAATATGCTTCATTCAAAAGGTCTCTTGTAAGGTATCATTACAAAGCTTATAATCTACTGAGTATGGTCATCCTATTTGTATAAATGTACCACTCTTGTGTCTGAAACTAGAAATATGAAATATAACTCTGAGGGCCTATTGTAATTATGCAAAGTGTGGGCCATTCATGGTGGTTTGGAATCTTGATGACTCCCATTAACCAGGACAATTGTCTGCAGATGGCTCTGTTTTACTTGTAAGTCTCCCTGTGTGCTGACAAGGGGGCAATGAAGTCTTACAGTGACATGTGATTATGTCACATGAACTGGAATCCATCTTTTACCTGGTGCTTTTCCATTGAGGAGGGGGTGGGAACCAAGAGAGGGACAAAGGATTCCCGCCTTATGCAAAAGATATATAAATGGGTGGAACAGAACAAAAGGAGCGCCATCATGAGGAATCCCCTAGCTATCACCTGAGCTGGAACAAGGGCTGTATCAGGGGAAAGGATTGTTCCCAGACTAGGAAGGCATCCAGTCTGTGAAAGAAACATTTCTCAGGGTGAGATTTTATCTGTACTCAGTTGCATTACTGTATTAGGCTTAGATTTGCATGTTTTATTTTATTTCACTTGGTAATTCACTTTGCTCTCTCTGCTACTACTTGGAACCACTTAAATCCTACTTTCTGTATTTAATAAAATCACTTTTTAATTGTTAATTAACTCAGAGTATGTATTAATACCTGGGGGTGCAAACAACTGTCCATACCTCTGTCAGTGTTATAGAGGGTGAACAATTTATGAGTTTACCCTGTATAAGCTTTATATGGGGTAAGACGGATTTATTTGGGGTTTAGATCCCATTGGGACTTGGGCATCTGAGCGTTAAAGACAGGAACATTTCTGTAAGCTGCTTTCAGGTTAAGTCTGCAGTTTTGGGGCATGTGGTTCAGACCCTGGGTCTGTGTTGGAGCAGAATGGCATGTCTGGCTCAGCAGGACAGGGTGCTGGGGTCCTGAGCTGGCAAGGAAAGCAAGGGCAGAAGTAGTCTTGGCACATCAGTTGGCAGTTCCTAAGGGGGTTTCTGTGATCTAACCGTCACACTTACTATGTTCAAGGAAGAGGTGTTACAAATAGTGAGGGAAACAATTGCATTTCCTGACCAGTGTTTAACATCTCAATCATCACTAACATATTGAAATTCAACAGCATAAAGAAATATCCCCTCGCAACAAAAGAAAGTGAGTTACAGATTGACTGTGGCATGCTTTCTGTTGTAGGCCCTAAACTGCAGGAACTCAAGGAATGGCAGCTAGTTTCCCCTTCAATTTCCTCTTTATAAAGGGAATGGCAAGCAGCAGCAAGGTGTTGGGTCCCAGATTTGCTCAGTACATTTAAAATATATAGTTTAAAGCCTGTACAGATTAACTCTGGTTAAACCCTGTTTGGCTGGACAGCACAGACAAAGATAAATTGGGTTTACCGTATATACTTGTTCATTAGCCTGTTCGTTTATAAGCCGACCCTCAAAAAAAGTTAGGTAAAAACAGCAAAAACTGTACGACCCTTTCATAAGCTGACCCTATATTTCAGGGGTTAGCAAACTTTGGCTCCTGGCCCATTAGGGTAAGCCGCTAGGGGGCCTGGACGTTTTGTTTACCTGGTGCGTCTGCAGGCACAGAGCCCCTCAGCTCCCTGTGGCCGCAGTTTGCCATTCCCAGCCAACGGGCGCACCACTTCCCGCAGCTCCCATTGGCTGGGAACGGCAAACCGTGGCCACAAGGAGCTAAGGGGCTCCGTGCCTGCAGATGCTCCAGGTAAACAAAATGACAATGTAGTAGATACTGAAGGATTCCATAGAGATTAAAATCATCAAGTTTTGGTCTAGACCCGTTTATAAGCCGACCCTTGCTCTTTGATGCGTCAACTTTTTTACCAAAAATATTTGGCTTATGAACGAGTACATACGGTAATTTAAATGGGTTTGGACATGGAGTTTAGAATATGTGGACTGAAGCCTGGTTCTTCAAATCTCTGAATTAGATACAAGTATAGGAAAGAAGAACCACATCAAATCTGAACCCCAAAGTCTTCAAGACTCATAGACTCATAGACTTTAAGGTCAGAAGGGACCATTATGATCATCTAGTCTGACCTCCTGCACAATGCAGGCCACAGAATCTCACCCACCCACTCCTGTAACAAACCCCTAACCTATGTCTGACTTACTGAAGTCCTCAAATTGTGGTTTGAAGACCTCAAGCTGCAGAGAATCCTCCAGCAAGTGACCTGTGCCCCATGCTGCAGAGGAAGGCGAAAAACCTCCAAGGCCTCTGCCAATCTGCCCTGGAGGAAAATTCCTTCCCGACCCCAAATCTGGTGATCAGTTAAACCCTGAGCATGTGGGCAAGACTCACCAGCCAGCACCCAGGAAAGAATTCTCTGCAGTAACTCAGATCCCACCCCATCTAACATCCCGTTACAGACCACTGGGCATACTTACCTGCTGATAATCAAAGATCAATTGCCAAATTAATTGCCAAAATTAGGCTATCTACAATACTCACCTATGCCACAGGGGTGTGTGGAGGAATCATCAGCTCATGTTTCCAGCAGCATTAATAATGCAGAGAGTTGGCCGTAAGGGGTGAGGGAGGAATGGAGGACCCCCAGACACCCAAACCCATCTCTAGCTTTGTGTCTGGGTCAACTCCATAGCTAGAAGGGGGCTTGTTTTGTGGTCCTTTGTTCAGTCATGACCCAAGAAAGCATTATTCTCATGAGAGAATGTTACCCTAACACTGCAGCCCAGGATGGAGATCTTGCAAGAGACAGCAAGACCTTGCAAGATTTGGACTTCACGATTATTGAATGTCAAGGTGCTTTTAATTAACCTGAAGCTGCGACTACATTAGCTTTTCTTTCCCCTTCAGATTTCCTGCTATTGCTACCACTAGTGTAGCTTCATTAGTGTTATGTAGGCAAGGTGCTGTTCATCTAATCCTGTTTAGAGCAGCAATAGTAGCAATGGTGAAAAATTATAGAGGGAAAAGGACTACTATGGACATAGCCAGTGGAAGATGAAAAAAATCCCATCCACTTACATCACAGCACTTCAAGCCACCTGTGTTCCTCGTTAACTTGTTATTCTTCAGGAAGCTCTATTTACAACAAAACAAACTGTTTTTAGACAGCCAGAAATTCAGTGTAGATCTTAGTTCTTAGCGTCTGGGTCCTGGCTCAGGGCTTAGAATTAACTGCTGCCTCTGGCTCCCTAATATCTACACCTGTGAAATTGCTTGCTTTCCTTCTGTGGAAACAGAGTGGCTTGCAATTTCTAGGCCTGCCTTGTTACCTTCCTATGAACATCTGTGTATAGCAGAGACCTACAGTTAACCCTTTGGGTGCTGGATAGTACCTCCATACTCTGTCACAGTGCATAACACCACAAACCCAATGCATGTGATGACTTCAAACTAGGAGAGTCAAATCTTCAGGAGGAACCTAGCAATAACATGTCAGTTACACTTCCTGAAATATTTTACCATTGAATATACTATTGTACCATACATTGGAAAGTTCTCATTGCCTTTCTAGTAATATAAACTTTGCTGTTTCCCCACACTTTAAAAATAAATCCATCAGCTTTTATTAGTAGCTGGAGAAATGTCAAAGTAAGCTGTCAATACAGAGACTCTGAAATTAGCCATGTACTGTGAAGTTGGAATAGGATCAGTGTTACTCCTCCCTCAATATTGCATTAACTTTCTGTTACAGCACACTGCCACCAATTCGGGAGAAATGCAAGTGTTTTAAAAACATTCAGTTTCCTGAATGCATGAGTTTGGACACACTGACAGTATTAAGCTGGTATTTCACAATAAACAGCTGCAGCCATACAAATTTACAGATGTGCTCTCTTTTCTAGCTCTTTCCAAGAACTTGTTCATCATCTCTGCCCTTGAGACAGTGACTTTCCTGCCAAGGTAAAGCAAAAAGTCTGCTAAAGGCCTGTGTTTGGTGGGTCTTATAAACACAGGCATGCAACATGACCACAGAGAATAAAAATCCCAATCACTGACAAAACCATAAGTCTTTGCCATTGGATGTTTTTCTAAAAGATCTGCTCTAGGAATTATTTGGGGATGTTCTCTGGCCTATGCTACACAGGAGGTCAGACTTGGTGATCACAGTGGTCCCTTCCGGCCTTGGAAACTATGAAGGCATCCCAAATCAAGGAAAAGATGCAGCACTAGAGTGGGGCATTGCACCCTTTTGATAGCAGCTTGGCTCAACAGGGAATCATACTAAATCCCTGCCACTTTTTCAGCAAACGGGTGAATTCTGCCACCGACACAAAAGGAGGAAATACATAAAATTTCACATTTGCATGTATTTGTGGATCCCTGGAATAATGCCAAGTAGGGTGACAAGATGTCCCGATATTTAGCCAATTAGTCCTGATATTTTGCGGTACTCCTTTTTCCCCCCTTTTCTCTGCCGGCAGCACGCCTCTTTTTTTTTTTTTTTTAACCCCTCCACCCACCATATGTTCCGATATTTTCTTCCTCTCATCTGGTCACCCTAATGCCAAGCTCCCACTAACACATCCTCAAAATGAAGTTGAAAACAGACACTTATTGATTCTTGTATTTATTGGTACAGACCCATGGAAAGAATGCATCACCTTTACACCAAGCTAAGCTAGCCCACCAGCTGTGAATCTGTATAGAGTTTATAGACAAGGCACAATTAGATCATCTAGTCGTCTGACCTCCTGCATATCACAGTCCATTAAACTTCCCCTCCATCAAGCCTTCTACCATGGAAGCACTAAACTGGAGAAGGTGGGTTTTTTTTGTTTTAAAAAAAAAAGCCCAGTCCAGTCTTAAGATTTAGCTTCACAGTACAGCTATAGTTATGGATCCAAATACGCAAACTTGCAAAATAATTCTTTATACAAATCCAGGAGTTAGGACAAGTAGAAATTCATGATGCTTGGTCAAAGCAAACCATTCTGTGAGCTCCTGATCTGCTGATACAATCTTACAGCTCTAAGATGCAGTTAACTTTGGAAAAACATACTGTGCATGCCAATTTGCTTGTGGGTCTGGCTCAGGCTCTGATACACTTAACTTAGGAACAGACAGAATTTAAATCATTCCTGTGGCACCAGGAAAAAAAAACTGCCACATCAGAAGGATTTCACACAACCCACCAACATCATCATTAATTCTTCCCCAGGAAAATCCTTCCAATTTTTTTGGGGGAGGCACAATAAGGAATCTTCTAAAAATTAATTACTAGTAAGTCACACACACTTTGTTGTTTCTGTATCTGAACGTAGTGTATACACCAGGGTCCCCTTGCACCCCTCTACTCTCCCCAGCAAGCTCCCTTTATGCCACCCTACCATATCCCTCTATTTTTCCAAGGACTCGCTCCAACTCCCCACACTGCCTCAGGCTCTATGTACCCCCATGTCACAGTTCCCTAGCCTCCCACACTTACCAGGGGCTCTGTATGCACCACCATTCACCCTTTCCCCCCATATCAGGGTCTCCCATCCCCCCCATGCCAGAGGTGTATGCATCCCCATTCACCCCTTCTCCCTATATCAAGGGCCTCCAACTCTCCCTCCCCCCACCAAGGGCTCTATATGCCCCCCCTTCCCTCACCATTCAAACAAACAGAAAAATGCCATCAAGTTGAGCGTAAGCCCTCCCAAGCTCAGCTAAAAATACATTTACTGAAGTTAAATAGAATGTTGACATTTCCAAAGTTCAGTGCTCTAACAGGACAAAAGCATGGAATTGGGAATCAACAGAGGGTCAAATTATCAGAAGCCCCTGAACTTGTACACACATCTATTTGTGCCACGGTGGGGGGGGGGGGGGGAATGCCATTGGCTCGTGGGAGTGAGAATTTGTACAGGAAAATCTGGCAGTTGTGCCAAAGAGGTGCTGCCCCTTTTCTTTGGGCAAACTGGTGAAGGCACAAAGAAGCCATGTGTGCGCTCAGTACCCAGAGGCAATACTTGACTAATAGAGAAAGAGCTTGAGTTTAGTCCCACGGGAATGCAAGTCTGTGGATTTACACCAGTGTAAAAACCAACATAAGTGAAAGCAGAATCAGACCCAACAAGCATGTGCGGGTGGGTATGTTCTGAGGAGACTGAATGGTGCATCTGCAGTTGCCCCCCTGAAGGAACCAAGACTCTGAATAGCTTCATAATAAATAGGCTTTTTTTTTAAGTTTAATACTATAGAAAAATGCCTGAGAAAGCTGAAACCAATCCCCACACCCTCCAGCCGCACTGAAGAGCCGCTTAAACAGAAATGATTTGCAGAACTTGAATTCAAATGGGGGGAGGGGGCCAAGGCATGTGAGGGAAGTACTGCAAATACCACAACAGGCAAAAGATACTGTTGGCCAACTCAGCAGATGGGGCACATTACTATGGGCAATGAAATGAAAATAGTCTTTTTTTAAAATCAGTGATTCTGGAATAGTGTAGTGAATGCCCTTCTGGGTAGGATAAGGGGATCATTCAGCAAGTTAACTTACAAAAAAATTACCTATATTTTTTAGGTCAAACATCCAGACTGACTCCTGCTCCATATGATGCCCCTGGGTAAACTATACTAATCAAGTGAAATGCACCGTGGAAGCTTGCTCTAATCGCTGACTCTAGCCTATTGGGTTCAGATACGTATTAGTTACAGTGCTATGCATTTCTGTTCACTCATCTGACCCTGTAGGATGGGATAGCAGTTTATTCTGTGACAGGTGTGAAGTCACCAGCACAATGCAAGCTGGATTCACACACAGCAGGAGCTGGTAAGTGAATAAATGTTGTGCTGAACACTCCTGTTACTCCATTTTGTGGGGGGAATTAAGCACATTTCTAAATTTGTACTTCTTTTGTACTTCATCCAATTGTTCTGGTCATTTGCCTTCACTCTTGGTGGCAGAATGAAACTTAGGCCTTGACTACATGAGAGAGTTGCAGCCTCTTAACAAAATTCGTATTTAAATCAGTTTAAAAATCTGTTGCAAACGCCAGTGTGGACACACTTATTTTGATTTAAGAGTAGCATATTTTGATTTAGTTTACATTAATTCCTATTGATTTATGCTAAACCACTATTAAACTGAAATAACATCCACCCAGGGGTTTGCACTGTTTTAACTAAATCATTTTAGAGTCACACCTTTAGTTAAACTGGTGCAGCGTTCCATGTAGACAAAATCTAATCCTCACACTGAGCCCAAAAGGAGCAGGCGATAAGGGGAGTGGGGGGAGGACATTGTGTTGGGAAGAACTCATGATTTAACCACACTCATATCATATTTAACAAAAAAGCTGCCAGCCACTGATGTGCCCACTACCAAGAACTACACAGAAATGATGGAGTCAAGTCTACGATCTCTGACTAACAGAACACACACCATGCAAATGTCACTGTTCCTATGGACTGACAGTTTTATTTTAACATTTTCTAGTACTGCCAAGTCCACCCATTCAAAAATCAAGAGACTGACTTACACACCAGCTTTCTGGGTCTTATTTGCCTCTTGATTTTGAGCCTTTAGGCTTCTATCTATTCTCTGTGACAATGATGGGTAGAACCTTACTTTTTTTCCCCCTCCTTCCACTGAAAGCTGAAATTCTCAGTATATATTATGATTCCAGAAGCTGGGGTTTTAACTAAAACAACAGTCTGAAGATGGAAAATTGGATGGTGTCCCTAGCCTCTGTTTGCTAGAAGCTGGGAATGGGCGACAGGGGATGGATCACTTGATAATTACCTGTTCTGTTCATTCCCTCTGGGGCATCTGGCACTGGCCACTGTCAGAATACTGGGCTAGATGGACCTATGGTCTGACCCAGTATGGCCTTTCTTATGCTTTACTTTTGTTTACTATTTCCCTTCACAATGTAATATCAGAACAATTAAGAATAGGGCAGTCCCATGAAACTCACTCATTAGCTATCAAGGAGAGATGGTAACTTCTTTATAGTTTATACTGTGACTAAGTTTCCATTATATGTCCAATTTTTACCTATCCGCTTGCTACACCAATCTGCCATAAATGTCTCTGTTTAGTCCCATGTTGGAAGTGGTGATTTTTGAAAGTCTAGTCAGTAACATGACAAGGCACTTGAAAAATAACCAAAAATTTGTGTTTTTTAAAAGAGAGGTTTCCTATCTTTTTGGGGTATGTTATAATTCAAAGAAATGTCATAATTCAGATTATTCTGCTGTCCTCAGTGAGGAGTGGTGCCTTTATTTATTTTTGCAAGAGATGGGGAGCTTATTTTAATTTTATCGGTGAACCTCTGAGAAGTACCTGGGTTTTAGAGAGTCTACAGAGTCCTGGTAAAGACTACATACTTCACTAGAGCAGAGATTCTCAATGAGTTTGGGAGCTTGCAAAACTTGAGTTCTGCAGGATCAGGGAAACTCAGCTAGGGCTAAGTGCCTTTTTAACAAAGCTTAAAAACTCCTCAGACCTGAATCGAACAGCTTTTGCTTGCAGCCTCCTGAGTTTATAAACTCTGCAGAACTTGAGCGTTACCCAAGTAAGGATTGACAGAAGCTGGATGTCCGCAGGAGCTTCTGCCTTGCAGAGTTTCAAAGCTCCATGTGGGACCTATGCAAGGAGCTTCCATGTGCTGTGAGGATGAGGAGAGGAGGAGCAGCACAGGAACAGCCATTGTGGGAGGACCTTGTGTTGCTATCCAGGGGCAAGTGGGAGGAACAGCCTTGCGTGGCCAGACAAGGGACAGTGTGGTCCTTGACATGCTGCTCAATGATTTTAACACCTACCTTAGGACTGAGGCAAGGGAGAGGGCACGCAGCTCATATGGAAATATGATTTTTTTTTAAAGGAATGAACAAAAATAGTTTTTTCAATAAAATCACTACTGAAAGGTGCTGGGAAGAAACTTAGAAACACTCAGTTAAAGTTCCAGCCTTTACTCTCACACTTCCCCTTCAGCCCCCAACCATCATACCCCACATCGAATACAAACTCCCATTATCACACCCGCCAGTGCAAGGATGGAAGACAGACCTTCCATTAGCTTTCCTGAACAGGGCATGGGCTACAACTTCTCCACACAGTCCTGGAGACAGAGCTAGTTTCATTGTACATCAGAAGAGACCACACTTTTGAAATTCAGACACGAAGAAGACGACACATTTATTTCATGGCTCATTACCAGAATTGTCCCATTACTAAGTGGAGGATAAATGAGGGTAAGAATGCAGTTAATCAATTAAGGATATGTCACTATCTTGATTTCCAGGATCTCTGTTTAGATTTTTAGAACATTCTATTTCCTGCCTTTTAGAGGTTTATTTTATTTGTAACTTTCGTGCTGAGTTTTCTGACTTTCAAACTTTTTAGTTTTTTAAACTACAACACTCCAGTGATGTTTAAAATTTTACACATATTTTGACCCCTTAAAAGAAAAATTTAGTCTGGAAATTTAAGATGAAGATCTCGTTCTGTCTACTTATTTCCCTGTGTATTCCAGTTGGAACATGAAAGATATTGGTTCAGTTTCATTTCAGACACTTACAAATTTCCAAGCACGGGAAACTCAAAGTAGAGGAAAGATTAAGACAGAATCTCCATAGGGAATCTAGGGCTGGTGTGGGAAAAGAACAGAATGGAGAGAAGGGAAAGTAAGAATCCTGTACTAAGTGAATAAACAAGAATTTATGTATGTTAAAAGAAAAGGAATTGTAGATGTTCTTCACTTAATATCAAAATTTCTTACACTAGCTGACAACTTCTACCTACCTTTTAAAAAGCACTTTACTGTATTTAGTAGCACCTGAACTTTAGTTTTATAAAACAGATTCCTTTTTTCCAATATAAAGAATCTAAAAAGACCCCTCCACAACAACAACAACAAAAACCAGACAGTAGTTAATCTGATTTAATAAATTCATATTTTTTAAACAATTCAAGTCTACACCATGCCAATGCAGCAAGCCATGCTAAATGCTACTTTTTCATGCTCAGAATAATGCCTCCATGTTTGTTCTGTAATAGCTCACGCTTACAAACAGCTACCAACATAAGTGTTCTGCTAAAGCCCTCCTAGTCAACTGTTAAAAGGGACCCTTAAAATGCATGTAACACATCTTTAGAGAGGGTAGAAATAGCCATTTCAGAAAGACTAACCTGTGTTGTTTAATCCGTTGGAAATCACCAAATTCTGAAGTTCCCCTAAATATCTTCTAGCTTGTTTCCTGTAAGAGCTGCATGTGACATCACACTTCCTCACCGCACCTTGTTAAACTTGCCTCACTTACTGGGCAGAAGCATATGAAGAACTACAAACATACTTAACCGCAATGTCAAGATGAACAATTCATACATTTCTGCATAGCCAGAAAGACACCCAGTACATTTCTTTTGGGAGCTGTTCCCAAGGGACTGAATGGATCACTGTATGCTGCTCATTTACATTAATGCTGCACTTCGATATTATGGTGCTGTTACAATATCATTAGCTGGCTTTTCTCCTTAAAGGAAGCATGAATGGCCTCATCAGGCAGTAATTAGGTAGATTTGCACTGAGGCAATAGCACATGGGTATGGGAAATTTCCATCTGAATATATTTGCTCATAGGCTTTTCAGAGTGGTAGTATTTAAGCTTGAAGTATTCATTTTGCATAGAGGCAGTAGATTTTCCACACTTGCTGTCTGGTCACCCTAGAACGAACATACAGTGGGGAGAGGGATGGTGTAAGTTAGGGGTCGGCAACCTTTCAGAAGTGGTGTGCTGAGTCTTCATTTATTCACTCTAATTTAAGGTTTCGTGCGCTGGTAATACATTTTAACATTTTTAGAAGGTCTCTTTCTATAATATATAACTAAACTATTGTTGTATATAAAGTAAATAAGGTTTTTAAAATGTTTAAGAAGCTTCATTTAAAATTAAATTGAAATGCAGAGCCCCTCGGACTGATGGCCAGGACCCTGCCAGTGTGAGTGCCACTGAAAATCCGCTCGCGTGCCGCCTTCGGCATGCGTGCCATAGGTTGCCTACCCCTGGTGTAAGTCCTGGATATGATTACATGGTTACTCAGTAGTTAGTGTTTTTGAAGTGTGTTTTCATCAGTGATTTGAAGTCAAGAATGGAGACCTGAGAAGTAGATTTTGGAAGAGCATTTCAGTCCTAAGTGGCACCATGGAAGGAGACACAGATGTTTTTGAGAGAAAGAGTATCAAAAGCTGCCATTGTAAATTGAGCAGAGAAGTAATGGAAAGAGGAGAAACAAAATATTGTTATGCTGGAAGGTGTTAAGGGTGGCCATCAATCACAGACCTGGTAAGAACAGAAGGGTATCTTTCATTTAGGCTAACCGAAGGAATAATTAAATGCTTCTTTGTTTTGTGATAACTGAAACAATAGAAGCCACCACTGAAGGCAAGTGCCAGCATGGCAAAGCCTGAGTAGAAGCTAAGCCATATGGGCTGAGGGGTTTCCCTAGAGCCTCACTGCAAATGCAGGGGCCAGGGCATTGCATGTATCTATGTATGTGAAAAAAAACAGAAAGCAAGGAGAAAAAAGTGTACAAACAGAGAGAGAAGCAATGGGAGCGTGGCCTGGGAGGAAGCCCAGAGAGTGAGCTTTGGGCACAGTACTTGCCGAGAAGGCAGACTTGGATTTCTGGATGAGGAAACCGCTTCCTGTTTGTTTCTACCATGTTCAGGAAAACCAGACTTTTGCAAAAAAAAATTAGGGGGTAAATTAACAAGAATGCATCAAGGAAATAGCTGAATCATTGCATCAATTTCTCCTCCTAACAGAAACAATCTGACAAGGTCCCAAATATTGGCTAACTGCTCAGGCCAGAAGAGGCAACAGTGTAGAGTGATCTCTTAATAGATATAGTCTGTCTGCCCAAAGTTCTCTGAAATGTGGAAGGAATCATTCATCTAAAATAGATGATAGATCCCTCCCCACTTCCTGGAAAAGCCATTTTTACTTCCTGTTTGTATTATCTGTCCTCATGAAGTGGGTGCTGTGTCCACATACTTACATAATAAGCCTTTCATCTGAAGACTTCAAAACATTACCTCAAATGGAGAAGTACTAAACCCATTTTACAGATGGGAAAAAATGAGGTACAGAAAACCTGCCTCATGTTGTAAAGTGAGTGACTGGCAAACAGATCTGCCTCCTAGCCCTGTGCTCTTATCACTAGGAAAATTGCCCCAAACTGGTATAAATTGTTGTGCAGTAAAAGGAGGAGTTCAGAAAGAAACAGATCCATTCCAACCAGAAAAGCAACCCCAATTCAAAACTTAAGAAAATTGGCTCCTGGATGTTATGTAAACAATCCTCCATGAAAGCACAGAGAATAATATTTTTTCAGGAGAAGGGCACAACTACACCCACAAAAACGTGTGTATACGTGTGACTGGAAAATAGGCACCTGCCTGCAAAATGGGTACTTGTGCATGAAATTCCCATTTTGGGTCACCAAGTGCCTGTTTGTGCATGCACCTGCAAGTTCCTGTGGTTGCACTGTGTGCATGCATCCGCAACCCTGTTTGCAAATACCCTTGCTGCACCCACCATTGAAAATCTGGGCCCAAATGACCAAATAAAGGGCCTAGTATTACTTATATTGGAAGATGATTTAGAGCACTGTGAAATGCCTTCAGTTAGAATAATCTTTCTCTGTGAGCATGCTGAGACATTCTGCTCTGTATGCCTCAGCACTAGTGGAGTAAGGGGAAATTGAAGAGTTCATGAACTTGCTGTATGTTTGTTCACAACACACTGCTCCATTGTACTCATCTTCAGCTGAAACTGATCCTTTAGAAGTTTTTCAAGAGTAACAGTCACTGCTGACAAGTGGTGATTTTTTTTTATTACATGAAAAAGGGCTACATTTATAATGGCACATTTAACATGGGAACTGCTAGTTATAGATAGAAAGCTAGATCCTCAGTTGTGTCAGAACTTGGCTTGGTGCAGCTGGGAGGTGGGGGGAAGAGCATACATAGCTCTGTACCCCCTTCTCCTGGGAAACAAGTTGTCCTCAGCATAACGTAGAGCAACCTCAGAGCAGCTTTAAAATTATGCCTCACCACAGTTGTTCCCAAGGAGCCATGCCACAGCCAGAGATCAGAATGCAGCAGCACTCCACATTACTCTCCCTGTTCTGGGGTGGAGCTCTAGCTATACCACCCCTGTGCCATCAGGGGAATTTACTACACCTCCTCCCACATAGCTGGATCTGCTGGTTTCTGGGTGCTTTGAGCCACCACTGTAGTCTAAAGATCTAGCCTGTTGTCTGTCAGGTCTGCCCTCACATCTTCAAAATATGGAAGGAAACATGAATCTGAAGGCCATTATGCCCATCTCCCACAGACAAGCTATTTGTTTCTCCTCTCTCATCATATTGATCATCCACATCAGCAATGTGGGAGCTCTACTCCAGCAGATCTGGGAGTACTTCTGTCCCTTGCAGGGGATTCCCTATTGTAACCCAACACATTATGAGGTGAGCCAATCATTAGTAACTAATGTGGTGTGTCCTATACATTGTGAAACAAAGTCATCCCTTCCTCTTTTGAGGGCAGGACATACTTAAGTTTCTCCTGATGTGCACCCATATAACCAATGAAGGGGTGGCATATGCAGTAACAAGACAGTAAATTACAGGAAAGGACAGATTTTACAATTGGTCCTGATAATCCCCTCATTGATACTACAAGATGCAACAGTAACTTACAATTGAAAACGAGATCACCCATATTAGGAGTGAATCGTGCATGTAGCAAAGAGGATGGCAATACACACCACTGAGAACTGTGGTTGCAATGTCATATTATGATACTTTGCCACACCAGCACACTTAACAGGCTGATTGAACCTTTGGGCCAAAGGTCACTGTGCAGCTTATTAGCATGTGTACCAGTACTGTGTACCATCCATTATTAACACAAGCAGATATGCTATTGTAAGATGCTAGTACCCGTGACATTTATACTAGTGTTTGTTGTCCCAGATGGGTTGAGAGTGTAGAATGAAAATCATAGGATGTTTGAGGTTTCTGACTTGAAAACAAGTGCACAACTAGTTCATGAAAATACTTGTGGGTATACTGGATAATGCAATATACACAAATGGGGAATACTTAGTCCCAGAGTTTACTTGTGGTAAATACACCAGATCTAGTGCCTGCCTCAGAGAGCTGGACCATGCATATCTGTTGTGTGGAAATTCACATATACTTAACTAATATGACAGTCTGCATACACACTGATTAGTAAAATATTATGAGAAATATTTTCTATTTCTAATGTTCCCATCACAGCCATAACTGGTCCTGAACAAGCAAGACATACATGAATGCACACTACAGAATGTGGAACTGCTAACAATTAAGTAAAGAACCATATAGAGATACGTGAATGGATATTTCTGAGGAACTTCAAAATATAGTAAGTAGTGTTATATCTTATTTCCACATGCTTCATTTCATCCTCTTGTCTGAAGCAATTTGGGATTGACATCTGAATCACTGACAGAATGTTGTTTAAATGCTTGCAAAGCCATATATATCTTAAAAGCTATTTCATTTTTAAAAGAAAGCATTTTTCCATATAAAAATATTTACAATGACCTGTGATGAGTTTCTTAAAAGGACAGCATTTTCATATTAGGGGCTAAATAACCTCCTACTTCCATTCTTAATTAAATAGCAACCGTCACTACTTAACATACTGCTTTACTTTAACACTCAAAGGCCAACATATATACAGATATTTTAAGGACAGGTTCTCTTAATGTTGAATATTAAAAAACAAAACCAATAATCTTCCAATATCACAAGAATTGGGACACTAATAGAGTGGTGTTCAAACTTCAAAGCAGGCGTATGGTAGGTAATATATTCTGAGAGTTATGTTCAGGCATGGAAATTGGGACTACTCAATAGTTTATAATCCCTGCTGTTTCCATTTCCTCTTGTTCATTATCAGCACAGATGGGGGCTGTAGATTAGTAAACAGTGGGAGTCTGGTATTGGGGTGAACTAGAGCATGTGTGATATAGGGCTAGGTGTCCTGTTGGCATCACTGGTTCGTAGTGAGATTTGAATATTTAATGGATGCCCAAGAGGCTCCTTCACAAATATCAAATATAAGCACATTTTCCTTACATGGTAGGATGATGAGCGAACTGAGTGAAAAAGGACTTGAACTGAACCTTTGAGGGCCAAAAAATTTCAGGTCACTTCCTTTAGAAAGAAAAGTTTTCACTCATCTCTGCTGGTATCATTTGGAAGAACTGAAACAGCACAAAAACAAAACACATGGTTCTCATGCCATTTCTGACTTGTGTGAAACCAGGAGTCTTGCATCAAAACCTAATGTGGAGAGCTCATAAAAGGTTCAGATAAGCGAATTTTAAATGCTTTTCCAATGTAAACTTCAAGCTCTTTAGAGGTTTGCACCTAAAGTTATAACAACTAAGAGGCGTATGCAAAAGGGTGACGACATTTTCTAGTTTCCGCCCACTGTTTTAGCTACAGGATGCTCAGTCATATACCTAAATCTTTGCTTGGTACCACGAAGAGATCGAGAAACTTATAAGCTTTCCCACACACTTTAAGTGAGTAATAGTTGCCAAACTGACAAATAGTGCTCTGGAAATGCTACTTGTTTGGCTCGGAAAAAAAAGGAAATATCATGAATATTAGTAAACTCCTGAAGAAGTTCTGTAAATTTTTTTGGTAATATGATCCAGTAATTGCATTAACTACTGCTGCCAAAAGATCTAGATAGCTGTGGAAATCCTATGTTGGATTAGAGGACTTAGAATTTTAGTCTAATCTCAAGAATCAAACAAAGGACTTCTGTTATGATGAACGGAATTGGTGGCTGTTCATATCCACATAGTATTTGATTTCTAAATCTGCAGCATTTCTAAATACAGTACTCTCCACTTGAATAGAGAGTAAGATATGATCCATTTTCTCCCCCGTCCCTCCCCCGAAAAATTGGCCACGTTTACTACAGAGAAATATAGGGCCTCACACTTCTCTCATTTATTCCAATGCAAATCAGGGGTCTAACTACATTGACTTCATTGTAGTTACTAGTATAAAACCCCTGGAAGTGAAATCAGAATTTGTCCCATACTCACCTTCTGGGAAGCATTAGAGTGGAATCCCTCCAACATTTTTCTAGAATATTGGGTTGATAGTGACATGTCTGCTAGCTACTTATCCTTTTGACTACATTGCCTTTAGATTGTGGTGATGGTGGTAGTAAAAGGAAGAAGTTTAGTGCAGCAGCAGCAATTCCTTATTAGCAGCCATTATGAGTTCTAAAGATTGTTCATATCAGAAATGATATGATGTGATCTCAAGAGTTTCTGTAGCTTACATACTTGGATGCAGCATTCCTTACAAAAATCAGAACTCCCATTGACGTGAGATGAGACCCACTATTCAGCTAGAACAGATTAACATAGTTCTCTTTTCCAAATTCTTGAATGACAAAATATTTTATATTCACTTTAGGCCAGTTTTTTTTACTTTAAAAATATGTATTAACAAAGTTGTATACATTCTCCCCCATACATGCCCTTAAAATTTGTAAGCTACTGTAACTTTCACAGAGGCAGAGCTTTTAAGGGCAGAAGGGATATTACTGATCATCTAGCACAGTGTTTCCCAAGAAAAGGATTGTGACCCACCAGTGGGGCACAGGAAGGTTCTAGGTGGGTCTCAGGCCTGGCGTGAAGGGAGCAATGGAGAGCAAGCTTACCCCACGGCAGCAGCTTCTCTGCCACTGGGATGGGCCTAGCTGCCCACTATGGGTGTTGCAACCTAGTTCATGGGTCACAGTGCCCCTCAAGAGAAGTGAGGAGGTGGCAACAGTGGTTGAGGAAGAGAAGGACACTGGCCTATGAATTTGCTTCCATCTGAACCCTGCCTGAATTTGGACCCTCTCTCACATGCACAAAAATTCCACATGCACAGTGGGAACAAGAGAGGACATTTACACTGTAGACTCACCTACACTAGCATGGCTAAAAATTGTAGTGTAGATGCAGCAGTGCAGGCTTCAACAAAATGTGAGTAGGTACCCAGGGTCCCTGGCATACTTGTACAGCCTGAGCTAAAACCCACACCACCTATCTCTCCTAATATCTGCAGCTGTGTATATGTCTACCTGAGCTGCAAATCACACCTCAGATTGCAGTGTGTATGTCTCAGTATGACAGTCTGCTAATAAAATAGTGACTTGCACCTCTGAGGAGTTATGGATAGCATCCTCTGCTCCTTTCTTAGGTAAAATTGCCAGCAATGTCACACAAATAGGAGCTTTAACTAAGTGAGGAATGCAAGATCACAGTCTGTTTCCACTAGCTTTTAAAAAAATATTCCTATTAATTAGCCTTGGAGACTGATGAACTCCATTTTATTCAGAGAGGGCACATACAGAGGGCAGGCTCAAGGCCTATGCATCACTGAAATCCCACTTCAGCCCTAGGCAGGGAGCACAGGCAGCCTGCATGCAAGTTTCCTCAGATCACCATGCCCAGTGTGCATGTACCCTGTCCTGAAATGGATGCTTGCTTGGGCTGAGGGAGCAGTTTAGGCTTATGCTGATTCAGTCCTTGACCACCTCATGCCTTTCAACATGAAAGCTAGCTAGCTAGCATCTCTTCTGACGCAGACACCTGTCCCACTAGAAATAGATGTGAGACAACTCACTCATTCTCTCACCAAACAGAAGCTGGTTCAACAAGAGATATGAGCTCACCCACTTTGTGTCTCATTTCATGTAGACCATCCAAAAGCCATTATATGGCAATGATGTTCAGTTAGACCAACCCGGCTGAGATTCAAACTGCTAATCTAGATGTGAAAGGCTCATTGCCTATTATCAGTGCCTGGCTCCAAATCCCCCCTTTCAACCAATGTTTAGTGAATTAAACCTGAAAAGTTTTAGGGAACCACCTCTCTACCTTAACAGAAAAGTGTGTGGAATTGTATCCATTATATGAATAGAAGGAAACAGTTCATTGGAAGGAAACTGTTACCCACAATAGACAGGGGCTGTGGTGGGTTGGATAGACTGGACTCCATACTGAATTTGGCAAGCAGGAGGAGCCCTTGAAAATGCAGCCTAAAAGTGAAAGATAAGGCAGCCATCTGGTGTTCTGGCTTCAAGCAATCTGGCACCAGTGTCAAGTCAGCAGGAGTTCTGTGGAAGAATGCAGCCAAGTGTAAAAGGCAGTAAGCATCTGATTATTCAAAGATGAAAAAATAAACAGTAGAAAGTTAGGTCCTCAGTGGAGATGGGAAATATTGAATTTGTGTTTGAGCAGTTGGATATATGCATTAACAATGTTATCTTGGGACAGTGAGGACCCTTATCACTGTAGATTTTGAAGGTAGGCTGTCTGAAGAGTTCTGTTAGGTTATTACTTATAGAGTAAAAATGTACTACGATCCCATTTCCAAAACTCAGCTTAACTAAGTTAGATTACTTCCCTCAGGGCTGTACTATACTTGTAAACCCAGAGCACAGAGAATAGACTAGCAGCCAAGGGTTAGTGCTAAACCTCCCCTCTCCTTTACAAGTTAGGGTGCCGTGGGAGTGGGAAGGGCACTGAGGTGCAAGACTCTCAGTAGTTTTTATGGAGGTTCTTCCTGTGCCAACCCTCTCCCCCATTGTTTGAGTTTTCTATGGGTTAGAGTCCTTAAGGCATAAGAGGCATGGGTATGGTGTTCTTTGGCCTGACTGGCAGGTAGGCTGTAGGCAATGTGGGCATGCCTCCAAGCATTACCATATGCTACAGGAGATTACAATGTCACTTCGTCCATTTCCCTGCTATTACCAGCAGCAGACTGAGCTAAACCAGCTGTTAGACAGTATGTTTATAGCTACAGGGTTACATGTAGGCTTGGCATGTTCAATTTAAGTCGGTAGTCGTTGGTCAATGTCACATGAAAACAATATCCATTCACAGCAGTCCTTGCATGTAGCCCACGCCCACAGGGATATAGCCTGGGGCCATGCAGGGAGCCCTTTGCAGCTCTGCTGCCACGGCCCCTCACTCACAAGCCGTCCCTTGGCAGGAACTATTCAGCAGCAGAATGGCCTCCCCCATGTCCAGGAGTTTGTCCTCCTCCCAGTCCTGGCCAGGGGTCTCTGCTCTGACCCACCAGGACCACAGCCTCCCCCATACTTTGGGCCTGCAAGGATCCAATGTCCCTGCGTTAGAGAGTAGTAGGCAGCCCTGGCTGGAAAACTGAACAAAAAAATATTAAAATTGATAAAAATCATCAATATTAACTTCTGAATTCACAAAAAAGAAATAAAACTGAATTCTGCCAAGCTTACTTCTGATATGTTAATAACTTAGATTTATGTTAACTCTTTGATGTGTTTAGTAATTGTCCAAAGTTATTCTCCTAATTAAGCAAAAGTCCCACGTAGAAGTTTTTTAAACTTGGATTGCCACTGTGAATACTAGTTTTGAAGATTCTTGACAGCCTATTTGTGTCTGATACTCCCAAATCAAATATTACCCCCCGTAAAACTATGCTTTCAACAACAAAAGTCCTCTAATTGTATAGCTGGCATTATGCCATACAGAATCCCTTAGCAACACAAACTTCTGGGAATCAGCACTGATGTGTTTTATATCTAAGGCTACTGTGGCACGAAGGGTCAAGTACCATTTGAGAAATGACGGATGCAGGACCTGACCCTCCAATCTTTGTGTGCAGGGAGGTCAGAGGGAATTCCATGGAAATTTTACATGCAAAAGGACTAGAGGATTGAGAGCATAGGGGCTACTGCATCACCCAAGGAAAATCAGCTTATCTACCCCACCAGAACAGAACAGCCTTATCAGAACCACATTCTAAATACTCTACAATAAAGGATGCTTGGTGCACATGAGCTTTAGGGAAAAGAAAAAAACAACAACTCATCTTGCCCATCTCTTCAGGGAGTGAGATTTTTTTAAAAACAAAAATGATTACAAGCTCTTTTATTCCTTAAGAATTTTCTAGAGGCAGATGGGACCAGATCAGAACCGCTAATGGCAAGGCATACAGGACAGGATTTACTGTGCTTGCCCCATACATGAAGATGGTCAGGGTAAAGCACAAAGCCTCTTCCCCTTTCACGCTGTGCAGCAGCTGCATACAGTCCCTGTCCCTGCACTACCAGGTTCCCCGAAGTGGGTAGGGCCATGGTCCCCCAATACATCAGTCAGCAGTTGGCCAAGCACACAGGGAGTAATATGCTCTTTCCACTGAAGGAGTGGGCAGGTGCCCCAGATCCCCCATGGGAGGATGTGTATGTTGTAGAACAGCTCAAAGGAAAGAGTCTCCAAACCCAAAGGATCTGCAGGGGCAGGGACTGCCTTGCTTGGGTCTACCCTGCTGCCGTTGTCTCCCTGCAGCACCTTTTCCATACTGCCTCTCCATGGGTAGGGGACAGAGTGGAACAGGAGTTAGTGCCACACCTACCAGTGTTCAGTCCAGCCGGTGTTGCCGTAAGTGCATCAGAGGGGATTATGCTGCAGTGAATGGCTTCTCCTTGGCCCTGCCAAGCCAGAGAGCCAGCACCACCCACAACTGGCATTTGGGGGCATCCACAAATTGTATGCATGTCTGTGTCGTGGTGGTGGTGGTGGAAACACACCAGGGGGGTGTTCCCCCCCCATTTTACTTGTATTTGCCTCCCTTCATGCCTCATGGTGGAGGGTCTGAAATGGATGTAAAACCAATAAGTTAGTGTTTGTGTAGCACTTGGATGTTGCAAGGTGCTACATTATAGAAGTATAGAGTATCATTACCATAATTTGTGGTCTCTAATGGCCACGCCCTTGACACTGAAGGGAGTTCTTAAACTGAATCAACTTGGTTTTTGGCTAAGAATGGAGTTGTCTTGCACCACTCCTACTGTAAGCAATTCAAATCTGCCTCTCCCCAGAGAAGAATTTGTTATCAAGATATTGTGAATTGGCCTACAATATTCTAGTCTGGGCTTCACATTGACACGCAACAGCAGCTTTTTACCCTGCAATGCACTTGGTAGAACACCTGCGTTCTCACATTCAATGCAATTTCTCATTTTAGATTAATAAAAAAGGAACTTTTCCAGTCATCTTGTGCTGTTTGTCAGTCATGGAACACTTCACATTCTAGTTCCCCATAACTGTGGGGTAGTTTGTCTTCCTCTTCACTTTAGTCAGAATACACAGACACTCACATCCAGGACACGCTAACGAAAGAGAGGCAATGTCAAATCTCAGAGGGCCTGATTATGCAGGGTTCTGATTGGGAGTGGTGGGTGGGCTCTACCTATTAACCAGGACACTTCTAGTTATTGCTCTGACCCCATTTTATCTACTTTAGGTGTCTCAGGGGGTACAAGAAGCATGTGGTCTTATATTCTTCACTTTGAAATGCACCATGGTGGGGAATTTGAAAGAGAGACATTAAAACACTTACACTCCCTGTTTCAATCAACCAATTTACCTCTTTTAGGGGTTCCTCCAAACCCTTGAAACCTCAAAGACCCCCTTCATTTTCTTCCCTTGAGTTACTTCCATCACATCAGTCCCACTTTTAGCAAAGAAGGACTGAATCAGCTCTCTTCAGAGCCCATCCACGCTGCTCCTAGAGACCTGACACATGCTCCCCCAAATGAAAGTGACTCAGAACTTCGCTCTCCACAAGAGGATATGTTGTGATGCCACTAGAATGCCAGCCCAGCCCGTCCAAAAGAACTTCTAAAATAAGTTTTGCTATGAAACAAAAATAACTCCTATTTTCCACCCAGAGTCACCTGTTTAGAACAAACACAGAGCTCTGATTTGAGAACACAGAAGCAGGGTCCTTGGGAGGGCCATTGCAATGTGATTCGTTGCTTCTTCTTAGAGAAGCAAAATGCTGGGAGTGGTTTGTTTTCTTTTGAAGCTTTATGGTGTTATGTACAATTTCAACGTTTGGCACAGCTGCATGTTTGTCCAGGTATTCTGAGCACAGTACTAGAAGCTAGGAGCTACAGAGTTCTAGACCAGGTTCTGATGGGCACTCTCTCTGAGGCCTTTGAGTGCGTCACCTCACCTCTCTCCCTTGATTTCACTATCTGTAAGATCAGAAGAGGAATACTTTTATACCTACCTCACGAGGGTAGTACTATTTGAATTACCATAGCTCCCAATTAGGATCAGAGCAGGGGCGTGACGACCAGGGGGCCCACTTTTCCCTTGCCTTAAGGGTGTGCAACCGGGGGGGAGTGGGGCAGAGAGAAGCGACCAGGGCCTCGGGGGAACAGGGCGGTGACGAGTGCAGGTGGCGCCTCGGAGGGAAGGGGCAGAGCGGGGTGCAGGGCCACAGTCCAGGCAGTGGTGGGCCCCCCTGCTTTTAGGGAGCTTCTTGATCAGAGACCTATTGTACAAACACAGCCCCTGTCCCACAGACGTTGTATCTTGTCTTAAATTAGATTGTAACAAGTGAGTGTAAGAAACAGAGAGGGAGCATAACAGCAATAAGAACATGGAGTTATAGACTAGCTATTTGCCCGGATCTATGGTTCCGGGTCATTTAAAATGTTTTGCAATAGGTAGTACAGGTAGTGATGCCCATGGTTAAGGTTGCCTGACACTTCCCATTGTAAGACCCTGTTTTCAGTTGCTTATACCTTGGCCAAACTATTATTTGGGTTGAAATTTTCCATGCTGGGTGAGTGCCTCAGGACGATATTTTTTACAGAAACAGTTCATCCAAAGTGGTTCAGCCATTTTCTTGACCTAGTTCTGAGAAAAAGACATTGTTTAGCCCATGTTAAAATACTCTTACCCTCATTTCACTGAAAGATTCTAGCACTTCCATGCTTTGGAACAACGGCTTGAAATTTGACAGGGAGAAGCCACCCTAATGTCAGGGATGTGCTTTTGCTATTTCTGTGCAAATCAGCCCAAATTTGGCCAAATTATGCTCAGGAGAGACTTGACAGAGTTTGGTAGCTGAAGATTCAGTCTGCACTGAACATGCTCCAGCCCAGGACTGCAGGGACTGAGGGCTTGGCTACACTGGAGAGTTGCAGCGCTGGTGGAGGCTTTACAGGGCTGTAACTTAGTAACTGTCCACACCTGCAAGGCACATACAGCGCTGCAACTCCCTGGCTGCAGCACTGGCTGTACACCTGGTCTGCTTAGGGTATAACGAGTGCAGCGCTGGTGATGCAGCGCTGCTCGTCAAGTGTGGCCACACACCAGCGCTGTTATTGGCCTCCAGGGTATTAGGAGATATCCCAGAATGCTTTTAACTAAATTACTCTCTTTGTTTTGTTATGATGCCTCTCTTTGTTTTGTTGTGAACGGGGGGCTCCGGGAGCTGCTTATCTAAAAAACAAACACAGCTCTTGTTTGCTGTGAATGAGGCAGGCAGGGGGATGAATGTCTACAGCTAGTGTTTGCTTGAGGAGAGAAACAGCAGGGGAGGGGTGGAGAAAGGGAGTCTGTTGGAGCAGCTGCTTATTTGGTCTGCAGGCTATTTGCAGTTAAGAGTGAATGAGGGGTCTAGGAAATGGTCAAATTTTGCAAAGCAGGGAGCTGACACACAGTGTCGGCTCCAAAAATCCACTCTCTCTCTCTCTCCCCCGCTCCCTGTCACACTCCACCCCACCCCCTTCTTTTGAAAAGCACGTTGCTGCCACCTGAACGCTGGGATAGCTGCCCATAATGCACCACTCCCAACAGCGCTGCAAATGCTGCAAATGTGGCCACACTGCAGTGCTGGTAGCTGTGAGTGTGGCCACACACCAGCGCTTTCCCTACACAGCTGTATGAACACAGCTGTAACTCCCAGCGCTGCACATCTGCAAGTGTAGCCATGGCCTGAGAGACACTTTCCATTGCAATTGCCAGGGGTCACTATGGTGCCAGGCACAGGGACTGAGAGCAGGAAGACTGTCTTTCCCATGCCTCAAAACTCCCCCTGCAGGTGCCCAAGCAGTGTGGAACAGGAGGAGGCAGCTGGAATACAGAAGGGTGAGAAGGTGGACTGGGAGAAAGGGGGACATGGACCGGAGTCGGGGAGGGCTAGGGGGGACAATAGGGTCAGTAACCACTAGATACACTTCCCTCTTGGAAGCATGAATAGAACCCAGGATTCTTGAGGCCCAACATTCATCTGCTGTCAGCAACTATCTGTGAAACCCACTGAGAAAAAAAAAGTAGTCTGTATCATCTCCCTCTAGTGGCTACTCACAATGAGGATGATAACCTACTAAATCAATTACTCCATTAACTCAAGTGGCAGAAGTTGGTGGAGCTATAGGTGAAACATGTGAGAATCAATATGTTCCACACAACCTTTTTCCAGTTTTTTTTTTTAAGGCAAACACCGCAGGAAATTAGATCCAAACAACTATATTAGAAGAACATTCAGGTCACAAAGTCAAGTACTCAGAAAAGTAAGGAAATACCAGCATTAATGTTGCTTGTGCAATGTGGCTGTCAGGATGCCAAAATGATAGTGATGACAATGCTCAAGTTGGGAGGATTAGTAAATGTTTGTAAAGTGATTTGAAAATGACAAGAGCTAAATATTTAATTGTTGACCTTGTCCATAGAGTCAAATACTGGTCAGTCCAGTAAATTTGGTCAGAAAATACATTTTCACAACAGACTTCTACTAGCTTTTCTAAGCAGTGGGGGGTTAAGTCTTTTTTAGCAAAAGGAGGAAGAAGAGAGGGTCATTTTCTTTTCCCACCTCTCTCAAGTACACCTCTACCCTGCTATAACGCGATCCGATATAACACGGGTGCGCGTATAGCGCGGTAGCAGCTGGGTTTAGGTGGCGCTTTAAAGGGTCTGGGGCTCTGGTGAGCCCCACTGCCGCAGCCCCAGGGTAGCGGCAAGAGGGCTCCAGCGGTGATTTAAAGGGTCCGGGGCTCCCCGTAGCAGCCGGAGCCCCGGACCCTTTAAAACGCCGCCTGAGTCCCGCTGCCGCAGCCCCGGGGTAGTGGCAGCAGGGCTCCAGCGGTGATTTAAAGAGCTCCGGGCTCCAGCCACTGCGGGGAGCCCGGGCCCTTTAAATCACTGCTGGAGCCCTGCAGCCGCTACCCCGATGTAATGGGGTTTCAGCTATAATGCGGTAGGGATTTTTGGCTCCCCACAATCGTATTATAGCGGGGTAGAGGTGTATTAAAGAAAGCAGATACCAGATATGAAACCTGCTAGATTTCAGGTTGGGTTACCCACAAAAAGGAAGGATCTTCCGGCATGCATGGGAAGTTCTCATTAGAAGCCACACATTTATGGCTTTGAATGAACTGTTCTCTGCTCTAATGGGAGCTGAAAAAGTATCATCTTGAATTCAGCTGATACCAGGTTATAGATACCAAGGCCCTGGCTCAGATCTTTAGCTCACACACATTTCACTTGGTACAAGACCAGAAGGAGGCAAAAAGCTGTTGTAATTTACATTCAGCTTCCACGGCTCTAAAAGGCAATTCTAGGAGCTGGGGATTGCCAGGGTCTAGGAAAATCCCAGCCATGGCCCCTTGCAGCACACACTTCATCAGTGAATAGAGGGCAGCAGTGTAGGAGCCGCTAGAAAGACTCTATGCTACCCAGGTGATTCCGCTAGGCAGGGGAAATCTCAGGTGGCTGGATCTGCTGGCTTTATAGGGCTTAACAGGGCTAACGATTTAGTGATCTGAGTGTGAAGCCAGAGCACAGTTCTAAGCTATTGGGGCAGGACCTCTGGTTTGAAAAGGGACACCCAACTGAAGCCATATTTCTTTGAAAACCTTTCCCCTTCCATTGTTACAATTAACACCTAAGAGGACTGTTACAAAAAACAAAATATTTTTCAGGTTGTTTTGTACATTTGACTGTACTTTGTATGCAGCCATTTCCATGGTCTCCTCTGTCTGTGTGGGGTTAGCCAGCAAAAGGGAAAACCACCCCAAAGCTGGAAAATGTGATTGCATGACAAGTCAGCAGGGAGACTGAGAGGATATGATCTACAACTAAATTTTGTCCCTTTAGATTTCAAGTTGACTGTGTTCCCTTAGGTATCAGTAATTAGTGGATGATGTTGGTAAACAGAAGTCTCAGACATATTGAACATTATAAACATTGGGACTTTAAGTTAACTTGGATCAGTGAGCCCTGGACGATCTCCCACATGGAGGGATATTTCTCTAGTCAACTATTTCTACTGTACACGTGTCCCATTTGAGGACTCATTTTCTAAAAGATTGAATAGTTCAGCTTGCTCTATCACTGAGTGTGTCTAATTTGTGATACATTTCAGAGCACAAGCCCTTCAGTTTATCACTACCATTGCAGTCTGGTTTATGGGCAACTCAGCTTTATTTATTTGGCAGACTCAGCTGCTACAGAGTAACTCTTGACACACAACTCTGTTTACCATGTAGCACCAGAATACATTGTCTGATCTTTGTAACACTTGTATTGACAATGAAATGACACATTATTATATCTATTTCTGTGACTTAAAGGATTTCACAGCTTTCAATTCATACTTCTGCCCTCTTAAGATTTTGCTGTCCATTGCAAGTTAATCACAAAGCCAAGCTCTTATTATGGAGTATAAAATGGACAAATCTGAACGAGGCAAGGTTTTACTGACTTTTTAGCTATGCTTATATAACCTAGTAGAGTTTCACAGATGCTAGCAATTAGCAGATGACCTGCACAAGTTACGTTCTAGGCAAATAATTTTGCCAATAAAACAGGAAAGAAAGTAGAATCCTGCCTCATCACTCACAAAGAGCTACTGAAACAAAAGCAACAGATATAAAAATTAAGTTGAAGCTTCCCTCTCTGATTCACTTTTTCTCTTCTTGATACAATTCAGCATAACATAACCAAGAGCTGAATGGACCCTTGTTCACAGCATTTGGAATTCAAAACAGACACACAGTTAACTCTGCAGGCTTAATTCCCAAATGGTTCCCTTGAATATGCTGCTCTGTTTACTTCTAAACAATTTTTACATTAAAAAAGATTTGAGTTTTTTTAAAATGCAAGTTTTAAACTCTGATTCTGTGGATGACTTTTAAAAACATTAAAAAAACAGAGCACGAAAGACAATTAACCAAAATAAGTTCAATAAAGTGGAATGAGAGGCTATCCTCCTCTCCCCCGATAACCCCTGATGTTCACTGATTTATAATAGTTGAGCAGTGGGAGGCGATAGCCTTATGTTGAGAAGCAGTGTAGTTTAGTGAATAATACACTAGCCTGGGAGTCTAGAGATCTAGGTTGCATTCCCAGCTTTGCCACAAAACCTGCTGTGTTACCTTAGGAAAAATCACCTCACCTCTCTATGCTTCTGTATCCTCTCCACCCCCAAAAAAAATCTCTTTGGAAGTCTTCTCTATTTAGCAGTCTAAACTATTTGGAGGTAGGGATTGTCTTTCGATGAGTCTGTATAGTGTCTACCATCAGTCCAGTTCCTAGTGGCCATCTTTCCACATGGCAGTGGGGTCCCTTATTGGCAGTCTCAGCAAACAGAGGCCAAAGACTGAATGGGCACATAAGTTTTACTCCCCTCTCAAGACTAGAAGTGCTCCCCTCCAGGTCAAGGCTGAAGTATATTAGGGGAGAAGTCTGCTCTGCTGCTCCCACCTTGTATCTATACTGCTATATATTAGGGGTTTGGAGAGGGTCCCATACGAGGAAAGATTAAAGAGACTAGGACTCTTCAGCTTGGAAAAGAGAAGACTAAGGGGGGATATGATAGAGGTATATAAAATCATGAGTGATGTCGAGGAAGTGGATAAGGAAAAGTTATTTACTTATTCCCATAATACAAGAACTAGGGGTCACCAAATGAAATTAATAGGCAGCAGGTTTAAAACAAATAAAAGGAAGTTCTTCTTCACGCAGCGCACAGTCAACTTGTGGAACTCCTTACCTGAGGAGGTTGTGAAGGCTAGGACTATAACAATGTTTAAAAGGGGACTGGATAAATTCATGGTGGCTAAGTCCATAAATGGCTATTAGCTAGGATGGGTAAGAATGGTGTCCCTAGCCTCTGTTTGTCAGAGGATGGAGATGGATGGCAGGAGAGAGATCACTTGATCATTGCCTGTTAGGTTCACTCCCTCAGGGGCACCTGGCATTGGCCACTGTCGGTGGACAGATACTGGGCTAGATGGACCTTTGGTCTGACCCGGTACGGCCGTTCTTATGCTGCCAGAGTACTTTGCACTCCAGGGTGATCTCAATCTCACACCTTTAATCACCATTAAGTTCACCACAAATATTTGAAAGGAGAGAGATCCCCAACCCTTCCAGAAAGCATAAGCAAAGTTGCCTGTGCAACAAGACATTTGAAGCCAGAAGAAATTTTTTTAAGAAAGGCACCTATGTCTAGTATGCAATTGGCGATTTATTTAGCCTCTTTTCTTTTCCACTGTACAGAGAATATCCTGTACTTTCTCTATGGCTAGATGTATGTTAAAGTTGGCACTAAACGAAAATAAAAAGATGTAATAAGTGCGTGGGGGTGGGCAGTCTTCAAAGGATACAAACCCTAAGAGGAGGAGGATAGTGTATACACGCTACGGAAAGATTCAAGAAGGCAAGTATTGTATAAACAGCTTAAATAAACCAAAGGAATCTGTGTTTTTATATCAGGAGGGTAAATTAGCTAAAATTTGGATTTAAAACTCCTAATTTTGTAGTTATCTGTAATTAGAACCAAATGCTGAAATACATCCTAGACAGGCACCATAACTTGACAGTGTTAACAATCCACTTTACAAAACAGGCAGGTCAAGCTATTTGATGTGTTTCCAATTTATCTCCTACTAGGGCTGGGCAAACTTTCCACTCTCAACTTCATTACTCTCTCAGATTTGGTTTAACCTGCTCCCACAGTATCAACCTCCTCTCTTACCAGATACAATCTGACACACTCCAAGTCAGTGGCAGGCAGCCTGCAGTGGGAGTTGGATTGGACCCTGAGAGAGCAGCTTTCAAGCCTTTGTGTGTCATTCCGTTATAGCCACAGGCCTTTAGTCTCCTCATCTTGCAAAACCCCCATGTCGAATGCTCTATAGCATCCTTTAAGGTTCAAATCTAAAGACTCAACAGCAGTCATTTTTTATTCTCTTAGCTTTAAATGCTGCTGAGACCATCTCTATTATTTAATTATCCAACTCCTAACACTGGAGTACTGTGGTCCGGACACTGATTTCATTGTATGTTTTCTTGGAAAAAAGTATCTAGATGTATAAAACATGCAAGAACTACTCAGCACTTTCCTAATAATTCCACACACACAAAAATATATTTATTGCTGCTTTCTTGTAATAGCTCTGCAAATTTCACATGCTGCATGCTAGTGGCCAAACTGTATCTCATGTTCAGCCTTTATCTATAGTGTCAGTGTTACAGCTCAGAGCATCAAACTGATATTGTAAGAGGAATGGTGGCTGGAAAAATCCATCAATATTTCATTATTTTTGTTCAACAATATGTGCAGTACAAAGCAGCATTCTAGACAACTTCGTTAATTTAGATTTTTTTATAATGCATTTCCTTGGGCTATTTGGTAACTGGTACAAGTTAGTGACTTGCATGGTTGATTAACTGACAAATGATTCATGATCATTTTTTGAAAGAAGAAACATCAAATAGAAGACTGTGAACACTTTGCTATGCACTTGATGTAATTCACTGTATATCTTCAAGATTTATTATTTAAAGCCAATTTAGAATTTTCCCTTTAATATTGCCAAGTATAAAAGCTATCCTGCCCAAAATAGGTGACTTGTTTGCAACGTATAACAGCAATGCTTATTTGAAATTTCTCTCAAATGCATGGCGACTTACTGAGCAGTTGTGAACCAAGACACAATCACACTCCCCCTTTACAATACATATTACACCAGATCCAGTGCTTAAAAAATTAAAACTACACCACATGCAGGAATGAAGTCACAAAGTAGAAAGTGTCTAAATTAGTCCTGAGGTGTCACATTATCAAGAAGAATAAGAGAAATCAGTGGGGAGAACACCCACTTTTAATCAGAATGGAAGTTTTACACCATTTCACAGCAGCTCATTGTTAGGCTTTGGATACGTGTGTTACCCATTTCACAAGCACTTTAAACAGGTTTCCAACCCCCTGCCCTTTTTTTTTTTTGCAATATCTTTTCTTTGTTTCCAAACAGTAACTCCAAGGTCCAGATATGCAAGTTAGTCATGACTGAAGTGAATTTTTAGTTGCCATGCAATGGCACCACTATGATATATTTGGAGATAGTGTATGCTCCTCTAAGGAAGAGCTCTGTTCCTTGGGGAATGTCTGGATTATTGTTTCTGGGCTGCTACTATACCACCAGCCAAAAGGTACAGTCTTTTCTGCTTCCAAAAAAGCATGGCAATTTTTTCAAGCAGAGTAACAATGTGGTAGCTGTAAGAACTTCAGTGAGATATTGGCAAGGGACAATAAAGGAGGGATGTTGCAGTCTTGTGTCTCCTTCACAAAGAGGCTAGGATAGCACCCACCTGTCATTGGCCCCTCTAGTATCTTACATCTGGGGTCTTATTCTTGTCTTATGTGAGGCTGTGGGGAAGGGAAGAGCACACATCTGCCACAGGTAAAGGCTTGCTTCCAATACAGTTCAGATTTTCTTTGGGTCTCCACTAAGCACAGAAGCAATTGTGTAAGTAAGAGGGCTAGAGTCCAGATGCAGTTATGGGACCATGGTGTGCGTACTTCGGGGGTGAAAAGGGGAGAATAGTCCCTTGGAGTTTTATTCCTATAGGAGACATAAGGAGATCTGCTGCCATTCAATGAGTTGTGTGTTACTATAGAAGGTTACAAGTTACATTTCAGTAGAGGACACTGAAGTTGTTAGAGAAAAGTTATCTTGTTGCACTCCAATATAAGTGCTTGTAATTCCCATTTCAAGGCAGATGGGATGGTAAATATTGAACAAAAATGTTAAGCTGTATCCAGAGCATTTGCAAAACACACACACAAACAACAAAAATCTGCAGAACGGTTGCTTCTTGCCACCTTTAGTTTCAAGTTAGCTATACAGAGTGTGTGCATCTGAAAAGGAATAACTGAGGTATGACAATTTATTATGGTAGTGGCTAGTTGCCAACTGAATCCAAGAGTGAGGCCCTCCTCTGCTAGACATTGTATGAAACACAGAATAGAGACCGCAGTCCCTGCCCCAGAGAGCTTCCATTCTGAAAAGAAGACAGCCAAACGGGTTTCTTTAACGTGTGTCACATAATATTCCTAGTACATCTGTTTTCACTGATTGTGGAAAGAGATTGGACAACGTAGTGATTTAAGTGGTAACTCAAGGGCCTATGCAAGTGACAGACACACATTAAGGGCCAATATCCCAATCAACTCCATGGGAAGAAGATAACATGGAGCAGAAAAGCAGCAGAAGAGAGCAGTGGGGAATAGACAAAAGCCTGGTTTACATCTAAAATGTAGGCTGATCTGTCCACATGCTGAGGGGTGTGAAAAATTCACACCCCTGAGAGATGTAGTTAAGCTAACCTAAGTCCCAGTATAGGCACTTCTAGGTCGATGGAATAATTCTCCTGTCAACCTATCTACTGCCTCTCCAGGGGGTGGATTTACTACAGCGACAGACCAACCCCTTCCCTTGCAAGTGTCTACACTACAGGACTATAGCAGCATAGCTGCAACGGTGCTACTGTAGCGCTTGTAGTGTAGATATACCTAAAGTACTGGCAGGATAAAAAACAGCAGCAGCTGAAGACAGAAAGAATGGAAGAATAACCACCACAGAGACTGTCAAAAATAGCCAACCATCCTATAAGGGTACTATGCTACCATCCTACCATGCTTCTGCTGGAGCGTTTTCTGTAAAAAAAAGGTTATTTTTCCTATGTAGCTTTCCTCTGACCCTCTCAGTCTTTCTGTTCTTGTTCTCTTCTCATGTGTTCCCACTGGCCAGACAGGTGGGAGCACATAAGAACAGCCATGTTTCTCCCACTTTTCATACTCCTTCCCTATGTGTGTTAAGAGCACAGAAAATCCGCTTGCGTTCTTTCTACTATAAGCCATGGTATATGCTATGCTTAACAAGGCTGTGGGCTGGGGCAGACCTGCAGGCTGTCGTTTGCCTCAGCTCAGCGATAACCTTCCATTTTTAGAGAAGACAAATCAAAAAAACCTATCTAGGCAACACCTGAAAGGAGTCTGATGGTCACCTTGGCTCCCTGGTGAATGTATTATCTCCAAAACCTTCAGACTCTGCCGAGGAGAGGTATGGAAAGGAAGTGGAGGTCAGGAGGCCAGGAGAGAGGCACGTTGGCAGAGCATCATGGGAGAATCTTGCACATCACTCCTGTATGTCTGGCTCTAGCCAAGTGTATTTCCCCTTGTCAAGCAACGTTTAAAAATAAAAAAGTGATAACAAGAAGTTCCATGTTTTGGAATGCTGAACAAGTGTGTCTCACCTAAAGTCACAGGGCCAAATTCTGCTCCAATCTTGGCTCAATTGGTTGTACACAAATGGGTTGCAGAAACAAAAGACAAAAAACACTTCAGATTCTGAAGTGAATGTAGACGGATTTAGTGATTTCTGCTTGAGTCTACAAAAACAAATAAATAAAGCAAGCAAGCCTGAAACAATAGCTCTGAGAGATGTGAACTGCTCCATTCATCTCCATGGGGTGTTAACTCTGAAGCCTAATTACACAATTTAAAAGATCAGCCTATACCATTTAACCGCTGATCAAAGCATTTCATAAAATGGGCATCCCTCTTTTTTCTTACAATCTGCGCAATCTACAGAGGCAGCATCTTAGTTTGGTGTCACAAGTGGAAGGAGCTTAATTTGTCCTGGTCTGACCCCATTCCTCCAGTCTGATCTGGCTGCATGGGATTTCCAGGGGCAGAAACAGGCATTCTGATGTTAGCTGGGACACATCTGCTTAGGGTAGGGCAGAATTATGGCGTTTAAGGAAGGGCAGCATTTGGCCCCATATCTTACTAATGGAATGGACAATCCAACCACCATTCTCCATCCAGCCGCCCCTCCAAAAACTACCCCAACGACAGAGATCCAGAAGGCAGAGCACAAGGAAAGGAAAATCAGAAAAGGGGGGTAACGAGAGGGCGCATAGTCTATGGAGACGGCTGGGAAGAGCGGGAGCCGCTTCAGAATGCAGGGAGCTTATCCAAGGGTTAGACAGACAGGTCTGGAAAACAGAAAGAGGCAAGAATTCAGCTTCAGTGTCACGGCACAAACACAGGCGCGGTGCCTCTGGCTCGCTCGCTCCCTTCCTTCACGAGGAAGTCCCCGACTCGCAGCCTGGCCAGGCCAGCCCGCTGCTCCGCCAGACACGGCTCGGCGGCGTGGTGCGCTGACAGGCAGGCGGGGACCTTTCCCCCACTCGCAAACTTTGGACGAGCTGCGCAGGCTGCCCGCCCTGGCCGGCCCGGGAGCGAGGGGCGCTCCGGCTCCCCGGTGCCTGCGGGCCGGGCCGGGCGGGGCGGGGAGGCAGCTCCCGGCCCGGGGAAGGGAGCCGGGGCAAGCGGCGCGAGGCTCTGCCCACCACGCCCGCGCTGGGGGCGGCGGGGGATTGATTGACAGCGCTTAGCGCGGCTCTGAGCACCCCCAAGCCGCGGACCCCGCGCCCCAGGGCCGCCTCACACAAACCCCAGCGCCCTCCGCCGCGCTCCAGCCGCTGCCATGTACCTACCGCCCCGCGCTGCCAGCCCCACCCAGTGACAACACTCCCCCTCCCCTCCCCCACCCGCTGGGGTCAGCCCCAGGAGCGGGGACCCCCTCCCCCTTACCGCTCTCCGCCTGGGTCCCTCGGGGCTCCCTACGCCCCGGGCGAGGGAGGCAGCGCTCGCCTCTCAGCCCGCCGCTGGAGCGACCGGAGCATTTTGGGATGGGAAACTATTTCTAGAGCCCGGGAGCGGCTGAGCAGCGGCAGGAAAAGCTCCCGGAGCAGCCAGCGCAGAACCTGCCCAATGAGCCCTCTTTGCTTCTGCTCATGTCCCGACTCCGGAGCTGGTCCGAATGAGCATGTGCGACGTGTCTGCACATGCCCATTAGGCAAGTGACGCTCCAGCGGGGCCGATGCCCATCTCCTGCCCTTGGCACCGAGCGGCTCCTTGCAAGCGCCGTTGCCCGGGAAGCCCAGCCCCGTTGGTGCAAGGGCAGGAGCCGGGGACCAGCTCTAAGGGAGCGAGCAGTAGCGTTCGAGCCTCAGCTCCGCTAAAGAAATGTTATTGTCTTAACACAGCTGCCCCTTCTCTTTCTAAAAAGGGAGAGTTCTATGTTTTGCATTTTAAACAGCGTGAGCTGTATGTCCTTCCCTCCAGCCTTTAGTAGCGTCAGCAAGGGACGCTAGTTTTCTGTGATTAAAAACAAACTTCTCCCACAAAAACCCCATCAAAACCCACATTTCCCCACAACTAAAATGAAATGCTGAACTTCAGTTTGCCTAACCACACTTTCTAGAGGTTTCAGTTAAACACACAATGCTTTATTGCTATATTTATTTTTTTTTAAACTGGCAGCCTAGAGGGGCTGGTAGTTACCCAATCTCTCTCCTCTGGGCTCCAACAGGCTAGTGGTGTCCAGGAGCTGACACCCAGTTAAACGCAAGCAACTCTCTCTCACTGGTGGCAGCAGGGGCTATCCCCAGGTGACTCTCAGCCTCCGAGCCACCCATGCACCATCACAAGATATCCCCCATTGATAATAAATAGATGCAGTTCACTCTTCCTGCCTGTAACTCTTAATCTGCTTGCAGATGAGTGGCTGGTCTCATTCCAAAGACTGTCTACAAACTGGACAAAGAAGAAGTTAGATGAAAGAGGGTGCCCTTGCTATAGACCAAGGGAAAAAGCGGGTAGTTAATTATTTTTGGAAGAGTATCCATCTTCAGTTGATACATTCTACCTTTCTGGGAAAAAGGGTAAACATCCTCTCCATAAAAAGACAAAAAGGGGGGAATGTAGTATCAAGGGAGCCTAAGACATGGGTGGTTAGCTTGAGGTGTGCGGTGCCAGCTGTCTGCACAGGGCTGGGGCATCTCTCTCTCTCTCTCCCACTCCCCCCCCAAACTCTCTCTCTCAGATGAGTTCTCTGATAGAGCCTGTATGAGCTTAGGTGGCCAGGCACCTGCTGAAGGCTGTACTGCACCTGCAGCTCTTGTGCCATGCAATGGATCAGGGACAGAAGTTTGAAGGAAAGGCATTACATGCACAGCATATATCTCAGAGTGTGAACTCATATATTCCAGGGATGCAAACAGGAGAGTAGGCATTTTCTAAATGATCTTGTTAAATAAAGGTGCCACAGAGATGCCAATATAAAAGTGAACTTTCTTCCTGACCCCCATCACATGACCCAGCCAGCGTTCAAAAGTGATTACTCTTGTCCTATGACAGGGGTCAGCATCCACAAACTCCAGGGGTTATATTAAAATTCCATAGACTTTACAGCCACACATTGTATATAAGGCATTTTCTGAGGCATATAAAAATCTGCAGCCATATATTTAATTATCAGAAGTTAAGAGGGATAGCAGGCCCATTTTGAGGCAACCTACATAATCTTATATCCTCTTTATTTATAAAGTGTCCTTTCATGGGTAAATAGGAGATTTGGGTAGCGATGGGGGGAGAAAAGTTTGGGAAAAGCCGGTATATCTTAGAAGTAATTAGAGAGTGGGCAGGCAGATAAAAAAAAGAATGAAAAAGCTTATCAGGTGAAGAGTAGCATTCAGCACACTTTCCCAGCAACACTCATGACTCCACCCCCAGTGACACCATGCATGGGAGTCAAATAGAGCATGAGAATCAAGAGGAGAAAGCCAGCTATAACCAGGTCACAAGAACAATCCAACAAGCCAGGGGCTTTTTCACCTGCACATCTACTAATGTGATATATGCCATCATGTGCCAGCAATGCCCCCTCTGCCATGTACATTGGCCAAATCGGACAGTCTCTATGCAAAAGAATAAATGGACACAAATCTGACATCAGGAATCATAAAACTCAAAAACAAGTAGGAGAACACTTCAACCTCTCTGGCCACTCAGTAAACAGACCTGAAGGTGGCAATTTTGCAACAGAAAAACTTCAAAAACAGACTCCAAGGAGAAACTACTGAGCTTGAATTGATTTGCAAATTAGATACCATTAACTCTGGCTTGAATAGAGATTGGGACTGGCTGAGTCATTACACTACTTGAAGCTATTTCCTTATGATAACTATCCTTACACCTCTTGTCAACTGTAATTGACCATCTTGATTATCACTACCAAAGTTTTTTTCCTGCTGATAACAGGTCATCTTAATTAATTAGCCTCTTAGAGCTGGTATGGCATCTTCTCTGTATGCATATATATATATATATATATATATAGAATGGAACATATAAGAAGAGTATATATACATATGTATATATACTCTTCTTATATGTTCCATTCTATGCATCCAATGAAGTGGGCTGTAGCCCACGAAAGCTTATGCTCAAATAAATTTGTTAGTCTCTAAGGTGCCACAAGTACTTCCAACTTATTTCCTGCCATCATAAATGCATAGGAATTGCCAGACTGGATCAGACCAGTTGTCTCCAGGAGTGGCCCGCACCAGATACTTCAGAGGCAGGTACAAAAATCTTCCCAGTAAGTGGTTACAGGGTAGCCTGCTCCCAGAGAACATTTATTCCTAACCCCGAATTGTTAGAGGAGGGTTATAGCCTGAAGCATGAGGGCTTATATCCCTTCCAAACCTCTGTTATTTTTTAGATTCCCCCCCTCAAACTCAGGAAGTACTTCTTATCCAAACAAACGGATGATCATTTGTGAATCCTGATGGGTTCTTGGCCTCAATGCTATTATGTGGCAATTAGTTCCACTGGCTAAGTGAAAGTGCTACATGCTATCTCAGCCAATTTAGCATTGCAGGTAGAATAATGGCATATCTGGATCAGGGTTGAAAGATAGTTCCAGCCCTCCAGACAGAACTGTCTTTCAACCCCAGTCCAGATATTCTTTGTGTCCACATTGCTCCTGAAACAGGTATTTTCCTTGCCTGCCTCTGATAGCTTTGAGACCAGGCAGCAGGGGGAGAGTAGTGCAGCTCTAGAGACATGATGCTGCAGGCAGAGAGGCAGGCAGCAGAAAACAAACATAATTAAACAGTGGGAAGGAGATATGTGGGGAGGTCAATTACCCCTCTCCACATGAGGCCTCTGAGCAGGATTTGTCGTCTTACCTCAATTAACTTGTTCATATAGAAATTGCTTTGACAGGCAAGCAACAGATTCTTCTTCCTTTAACCTTGGCTTCACCCAGTTTTCTACAAAGAAAACTTCTGTTAATGCCCCATAGCCCAGTGCTAAGCACCTGAATGAAATAAAAAAAAAAAACAAGAGTACTTGTGGCACCTTAAAGACTAACAAATTTATTTAAGCATGAGCTTTCGTGAGCTACAGCCCACTTCTTCGGATGCATAGCTACGAGTTTTTTCATGAAGTTGATGGATTTCCACTCCATACGGCTAAATGCAGTGCATCCGAAGAAGTGAGCTGTAGCTCACGAAAACTCATGCTTAAATAAATTTGTTAGTCTTTAAGGTGCCACAAGTACTCCTGTTTTTTTTGCGGATACAGACTAACACGGCTGCTACTCTGAAACCTGAATGAAATAGTGCTCCAAATAAAAGTACTGGTGACATAGTAGCTTAGCAGGGGATATCCTGGGCATTGCTTTTTAGCTGCTGTGGGTAGAAGGATGGAAGGGACTCTCCATTGTGCACTACTGTCCATCAGAGCCCAATATAGAGCTGGCTGTATTTCAAAGAAGTCTTATTGAGGGCTCAGGAACAAACCATACTGATGTGCCGAAAGAATAGCAAACATGGCAGGCGACCAGCTTGATTTAATAGTGAAATCTTCAGCGAGCTTAAACAGTCAACAGTCACAGTCTGCAGAAAAGACGACTGTGTGTGGGGGGGGGGAGTTAATAGCAGCCTTCAACTACCTGAAGGGGAGTTCCAAAGAGGATGGAGCTCGGCTGTTCTCAGTGGTGGCAGATGACAGAACAAGGAGTAATGGTCTCAAGTTGCAGTGGGGGAGGTTTAGGTTGGATATTAGGAAAAACTATTTCACTAGGATGGTGGTGAAGCACTGGAATGGGTTACCTAGGGAGGTGGTGGAATCTCCATCCTTAGTGGTTTTTAAGGCCCGGCTTGACAAAGCTCTGGCTGGGATGATTTAGTTGGGGATTGGTCCTCCTTTGAGCCAGGAGTTGGACTAGATGACCTTCTGAGGTCTCTTCAAACCCTAATCTTCTATGATTCTATGATTGTTCCCATGCACCTTTGCTCCTAGAATGATTTCCCATTTATGCACATTCCATGTATAACAAGCCATATCCCTTCCTTGCTTCTAACTGACCTGTCTCATTTGCTCCCTGTACAAACCCTGACCATCTCAGCAACTGCAAATGATATTATGTGAGGCTGTCACAGGTCCACTCGCCGCTAGTGACACCTCCTCCCAGCCGGTCTGCAGGTTAGCTCCTTCCAGGTGCTATGCCCTTCTCTGGCAGTCTCTCTACCCATCATCCTCTCTCATCCTGCAGCCCCTCTTTCTCCAAGAGCTAAAGCTTCCTCTTCATGACTTGCCCTCTGGCCAGGTCCTCTCCTTTCAGGCTATCAAAGTCTTTCAGGGCAAACTGTCCCAGGCAGTCTGCTCTCCACTGCCTGGTCTGTGCTGCTTCCCCAGTGGCTGTTTGGGGAACTGCCCTTTCCCCGCCCTGGGTTTGTCAGCCCAAAGTCTCTCCTCCCAAGAAGTAATTGTAGATGTAGACTAATTCCCTGTGGTCCCCTTTCTACTCTCAGCTCCTGGGCTTCATACAGGCCACTCCTGTTCCTGACCAGCTGAGCGTCCTCTCTAATTAATCCCTACTCCCTGGATCCTCCTCCAGGTGCAGCCTGGGCAGTTAATTGTCCCCTCTAGCCAGCTGAACCCCTTTAGGCCTTGTGTGGAGTGGATACCTCATCACAAAGGCATAGGCATGGCTTCTGCCGAAAGACATACAGGGAAATCAGAAATCTGAACACATTCTAGATTCCTCAGGGCTATGTATGCCCAAAAGTTCACAGCACTATGAGGCCAAAGATTGTGTATTCTGTTTGCTGAACAAACCAGTTATGTCTTACTCTCATGCTTTCACCAAGAGATCAGTAATTACCCCAAGACAGCACTGAAGGCTGCACTATCATGTGGCATGCTGCATTCCTATCAAACCAAAGCAGTATCACCTCACTGAGTAGCATGCTATCACTATATAATGCAAAGCCCTCAAACATGTTTATAAGCCATTTCTATGCTGTTGTATCATTACACACATAGTGCCCTGCAACGTTTAAACAAAGAAAAGACTATTTTCCCCATTTATAGTTGGATTTATTCACACATGAAGAATATTATCCATATTGCAAAGCTCACAAGTACAAAAAGCAGATATGTGTTTACAGGCATTCTGGGTTCACAGACACAAGGATCTCTAAAGAGGGTCACAAATCCACATGAAGCTCCTGAGCACCAGATTTTGCATTTGGGTCACTGAGTTAGCTAAAAGCAGTTTAAAACTGATGTAGGTTAATTGTTCCCTATGGACTGTCCATGGGAGGAAACTCATGAGATGTTTATTCCACAATGTGTATGGAGTAAATTACATCAAGATACTTTTTTTCAGATCAACTCATTTGAGACTCTGGTGAAAATCTTGTTCCCAGCACCCAGCCTGAGCACTTGAGCTGGAGGAAATGTGAATCTCCACAGGGAGAGGGAATGGGGAAGAATTCTCCCTCTTATGCAGCTCTGCAGCCACTATCCCAGTTTCACAAGGCTTGAGAAGTCAACACAGACATCCCTTGTGCACTTCCCTGCATGGTCAGTATCTGGTCAATCCAAAGAGCAGCAAATTTCATTGGTCTGACCCCGTTTCACTGTATGCCCACCCCTCAGACACACTGCGTGTACCTCTGAAGATAGCCTCACCCACAAAGCTGGGCTCTATGGTGTGCCTGCTAAGTGGGCTTCACAAATCCTCCCCCTACCATCAGCAGATCTGTACTGATTCTGATGCATGCAGCACCCTCCATACCTATGAAAGGGGGGCAGGAAAGGAGACTACATGAATAATGGGTGTAAGACTAAGATCTTCTCTATTTAGTCACATAATGTGACAGATTATGTCTGTTCATTTTATATCAAACTACAAACTCCATTTTGTTTTGTGAATGCCCTTTTGAGTGTACACTGCTCTGTGCTGTCAATGTTGCCTTTTTACCTCCATTTTAGACTAGGATTCCAAAAGGAGTTAGCAGGTGACTAACAATGCAGAACAACCAAGCGCCATTAATCTAGAGGGTCTCCCATTCAAATTAAGGCACTCTAAGACAATAAGCTAGCTGCTGCCCAAAGGAACCAGTTCTCCCAGATAGACTTGTAAGCAAGCACTGAAGCAGCTAATGAGGGATTTGAAGCCACTGAGGAGAGTCATCTGGAGTGGTGGGGGGACGACTGAAAATGTATAAAAAGAAGGCTCTCTCCCTGGCTGTTTTGAAAGGAGACTGGAACTGCAAGGCAAGGTGAGGCGAGAAGAAGCAGCGGCAGCAGAGGGTCCTGGAATCTTGAATGTACTGACCAAAACCCAAAGGGCTGTAGAAGTAGTGAAGACATTAGACGGCTTTGTGTGCAGGTGTTTGTTATTTTGCCATAGATCAGTATATCTCCTGTGCTTTGTCTAGCGTGAGTGGTTTAGAAATTCCTTTGCAGAATCTACGTGTTCCTTGCTTTCACTGTCACGTAGTCCCAAAGGGAGAAACAGTAACCCAGAGGGGCCACAGCTTTGGTGGGAAGGCTTGGAAGAGCTGGCTCTAGTTATGGAGTCTGGATAGTTGGACTGTGGAGCCCTTATCTCTCAGAAGGAGTGCTAGCCAGAATATCTGCCTCCCAAGAAGGTATCTAGAGGCCCAGAGCCAGAAACTGTTCCTAGACTCTATCCAGCCCCAACCTGCCTAACAGCACATGGGTCCAGTGACTGAATCCAAGTACAGCAACCTGGTGAGTGTCCATCATGGGGAGCTCCTCCAGGGTTGTAACACCAGGCACAAATGTGGAGGATGCCTAGCTGTCTCAAAGAATATATTTAGGGTGTCAGGATCCCAGTGAGTTACCTAGCACTGCTCAGATTCCTACACAACTCTATGTGTTGATGATACAGATGTGGCTATCTGGTGATCAAAAATTACTCTGGCCTGGGCCTTGCTATCTTAAATTCTGGACCAATATCAAAAGCAGTGATAATGTGAGAGACCAGTGACAGCTGTGAAGTCTGATATTGTAAAGATAACCACATCTGAAAACAATTTCTTTAGTGGTGAAATTTCCGCCCCCCGGCAGAGAACCGGCGCAATGCTTATGCACCACATACGTCCCTCTTAAAGTCCAATTATCTCCCTTCACTCCCCACCCCCGTCCTTAAACCCAGTATTTTCTCCATTTAATTTCAGTATGCCTCTGTGGCTCCTCTTAAATGTGGAAACAGGAACTGCTTGGTCAGCAGCATCATGAGACTCAGATTGCCTCTCAGGCAACCACAGCAAAGGGACAAATAGAATCTTAAGCTTTGGGGGAATGCTGAGAATGTTTATGATACTAATATTCAAAACCAACATATTGCAATGTGTTCAGATTATCAAGTGACACCTGTCTTTTAATGTCTAACGTTTAATAGCTCATGACCTGACAGAGTCAGAACCACTTTGGCAGGACCCGGACAAATGCTTTCAGGACCAGTAAGCTTTTCCAATCACTGGTCCCGGGTGAGTGATCAGAAGGAAATATTTCCAACCTTTGGCATATCTGAGCTCATGATCAGGCTTTTAGAGTAGGCTGCTGTCGTTTCTCTGCTCATTCTGCCATATCCACTTCATCTCAGCTGCATGTCACATGGCTGAGGTACAACTGGCTGAGGAAGTTAAATAAGGCCGTCAAATGTAGCTTATCTGCACTGCGAATATTAAGAGCAGCAGCCCATTCTGATTGTTGCTTCCAGGCACATGCAGCAGTGGAAACGGTCCTTTGGAACTTCTTAATGGCCTTTTTAAAATGCAGACTTTAAAAACCCCCTCAAGTTAGTGGGTCAGGTCCCTTGGACAGAGTAATTGCTGAAGAAGAAGATAGATTCAGGATGGCTGGACATTTCTGAGGGTGAAATATCCAAGCCCCATTAGAAAACAATCTAAGTGCACAGGGAAAAGAGTCAGTGGCCAATATGGTTAAAAGATTCTTTGAAAGTAGAAAAAGAATCATACCAAAAATAAGTTAGACTAGAAAAGTGACAGAGGGCTGCTGAATTAAGGACACGGAAGAGTAACGTCAAAAGCACATGAAGGGGTACTACAAGCAAAGGATTAAAGGGAACAATAAGAGTTTAATAAGCAAGAGGATGACAATGAAATGTGCATGTCAGTTACTTACAGTACTCCTTACTGTGCAAATGGCACCTTCTCACGCAGCAGATCAGCACACTGTTAGTCTGAAGAGTCAGATAAAATAGTTACCGACTTTTCTTTACCTGTTTGAGATGTGTTGCATTGTAGGGGTGTGCACCTTGTGCACAGTTGTTGGAGAGTTTCCCCTCAGCAGTACCCGCTGGGGCAGAATAAGCACCTTTGGGTGCCTCACACCACTATTCTCCCTTTGTATTCAGGATTAGGATTAGGAAATAATGGGAATAAAATCCCTTCCCTCTGAATGACATGGGAACTTCCAGTATGGCCCCCATGGGGAGAAGAGACTGGAGCTCCTGAAGCAGCAGCTCCCAAGAGAGGGGTCTCTGTAGAAGGATGGGGAAATGGGGGGATAGAAGTGAATTGAAGGGTATGTCCCAGTTCCACTGCTTAAGACCCACAGATCCACGCTGATGGAGGTCCAAGCACAGGAAGCAGGATAGGCAGTTGACAAAAATTGAAGTGGGGTAAGATGGTACTTTGGTGAGTGGTAAACTGCTCTCAACCAACAGGTCAAAATGATAGTTTGAAGACCCAGTTTGCCTAGAAAAACTGACAGCTGCAGGAGAGGAGGATGACACTCTTGTAACTTCTACTCCTGTTTTCGGACAAGTCCAGAGTATGCCTCAAGAATGACTGAAACTGCTGGGACTGCTATTTGTAGAACGGTTTTCCTTTTGCCACTGGTGTATAAATCCTCAGGTTCATGATCCCAAGCTGTAAACTTCCTGTGGAATAAACCTCCCTGCCAAACAAGTCTTCTTTTTTTTTTGCTTCTTTTTCTTTTGGGGTTAGAGACCTGGTACCCCTGTCTCTTTTTTTCATTAGCATCAGCGACTACCAGGGAGCCTGGAAGCGTATGGTTATAGAAGTGCTCAAATCCCTGTGAAGGGACATATCATCTTCCCTCCACCTTTTAGCAGTGGGAGGCAATGGGCAGGCACCCTGCTGGGCATGCTAGGTCAGGATACATATCATCCAGCCTCAGCGTCTGATGAGGAGTCTGCTTCCTCAGACCACGGTGGAGATGGCCCCTTTGTACCAGGGAGACTGGCTCAGAGCCTGGATATGGGGTACAAGCAAGATCATCACTGGCTTCCCTCTAGATGGAACCCTTTGGAACGGAGCCCACCTGTACATCCTGGGCTCCAGAGTCAGCAATCCTTGCTGGCTCACAGAGTGTGTCTGGTGGTGCCTCTTGTTTGGGCCACCTCCAAGTCTTTGCCTCTGCTTGATACCTTTATTGTAGTCCTCAAAGGCCCTGGTACTGAGTCCGTGGGAGACTTATGTTGTCTCTCGGTAGGTCCTGGTGGTGAAGATCTGCCTCTGTACTCAGTCAGATCAGGGGGAGCACTCCTCACTGACTCGGACGTGCTTGGTACCCATTCCAAGTGGGAAGGTGCCAATAGTGGGCAAAGCACAGATTCCAGAAGCAGGTGCTTGCGTTTGGCAGCCCTGTCCCTTTTCTGATCAGGGTTTGAACGCTCAGTAAATGTGATGTTTGCCCACTCACCTTGGCCTCTCCCAGACACTTATGGCAGCTGGGGAGGTGGATTGCTTATTGGCAGAGACTTTTACATGAGTGACAGGCCTTGAAGGCATTGGTCTGGTACTGAGCTGGTACCCAACTGGGAACCGGGAACCCTACTCTAGAAAATAACTGTCCTAAACTTATTCTTATATTTAAATATGTACAAACAAACTAGACTAAAAATGAATCCCACGGGTACTGTACACACTAAAAGGGGGCAGATTTGCAGATACAAAGATTGGGGCTCCAACAACCCTCACTAGCAGTAGGAAGGAACTGAGGGGGGCAGCGGCAGTGCAGCCCTTTATGGCTACATGCAGTGGTACAAGGCACCAGCGGGTGCTCACACTGCCCCGATGGATACTGCTGAGGCCTGCACACACCTACAGTGGCTGGACATGTGCAATCATTCAAACCACTGTTCACTTTAGCACCAACATTAGGCTTTCACAACTTTTTACTCTTGATGTTAATGCAGAGGAAACAGCGATGAGTGCAGGGATGAATTTAGTCCATAGTATATTGCAAATGTCTATAAAATGCAAACAAACAATAAAATTCTTGCAGAACAATAGCACAATATTACATTCAAAGTTGTTTTGTTAAAGTTCAGGGCCAAATTCTGCCTATTGAAGGCCATAAAGTTGCACAATTCATTTGCTGGCAGAATCTGAAGAAAATGGGGTTGTACAGGTGGAACCCAGGGCAGCATCTCTTGCTGCCGATGATACACCAGTTAGCAGGAAGAGAGTTAAGTGTTAAGATTCCAGGTAGAGCTTGCAGGGTTGGGCATTAGACATAATCTGTAGACCCCTCATTACATGTAAACAGAGCAGGTTAGATCTGGAAGTGACATATTCAACCTCCCCAAAGCTGTTTTTACAGGCACACTGTTCAGAGCAGAACTGACTTTAACAAAGAGGGTGGGGAGGACAAGTAACAGATAGAACAGATAGCACAGTACTTTGTTTTGGTCTACAGATACTAATGACAAAGGGCTTGATGTAATAGTACTTAAGGTAAATCAGGAAGAGTGAGATTATAGAAGACAATGAATATTCAAACCAAAAGGCCCAGGTAAAATCCACCCTGAAGAACTGAGCTGTCTGTCACAATTTGAATTCAGTGTTAAAATTCTGCTAGCCAGGAAGGGCTGATTAGCTGATTTCCCTGCCTCTGATGGGGTTCACTCCTTCTCTAGATACAGCTAACTCATCCCTGCCAAGGATGATCTAAAAATAGAAGAGCAAATATCATGCCTTTAGGGTAGACCAGATTGCACCAAATATTTTCAAACCAATTTCCTTAGAGAGGAGACCCATTGTTAGAGGGTCTCCAGCCCAGTCTGCCTCTTTGGGTGGCACAAACTGGACACTTTCCTATAGCCTCAATATCCTCTAGAGACTTTTGGGGGAACAAAATATAAATCATTCCTACCAAGGCACACCTTAAGAGAATTGGGGTGCCCCCTTCTTTGGTTAGAGTTAGGAGAAAGTATTTAATCTAAAGTGGAAAAAGAATAGATTCCCCCAAGAGGCGTGTATCCAATGGCTGGCACTGCTCACTTCTGAGACAGGTCTAGTTGGCTGTGGCAGCTTTGCATTGCCACACCCTACCCTGGGTTCATCTGTCACTATGATCTGAGCTCTGTGTCCTGCGTCTGCCAACAGAAGCAAACCCTTGGGCAGTGGTACAAGCCACCAAGGGAGGATGTGGAATCACTAATACTAGCTGTGATGATTTGGCACTGCTTGTCATAATTTATTAATATTGTGTGGGGTCCTTGTGATGTTTGCTGCATGCACATATTGTGGTAATTCAGCAACAGGATTGTCAGGAAATGCACCCAGGAAGGGGGAGGTGGACTCTGATGTACATTTCTCAGCACACATTTGAGAGACAATGCAAAAGCCATTCGTTTTGATGCTTTGGCGCAACCTCCTGCTGGTTTGCCAGACAGGTTTCCCCCAGGAATAAATCAGTCTCTGTGAAGGGGTCAAAAGACTCAGGAGGGTATAAAGAGACACACACTCCCTCAAAGCTAGAGCCAGCCTTTTTAGACTGAGAACCTACAGCCTGCTGTGGGAGAGTCTGGGAGAAGTCAGACATGTCGGGTTCCCATCAAGAGGATGGCTTGATTCAAGGTCAGATAGATGTATAGACCTTTTGCTATTTTAAAATCCTCCCTTTTTTAGGTTTAATTCTTTGTTCCTACTGCTAAGAACAACAATGTTTTAAGAAAGTTGTCGGGTCACTGTTTTCACTGCTGGTCACAAGCTCGCGAAGGGAAGAATGCTGCAGGTACCCAATCTAGTCAGACCTGCTGGGTAAGCACTGGACTAGATAGACTGGCTGCTTGACTACAGCACCCTGTGTACTTTACCTGAGGACGGGTAAAGGCACAAGGCCTGAGGCCTGTGGAGACATAGTCAGAGACCACAGAGGGGTCAGAAGTACAGCTAGCCCTATTAGCACCCACCAGAGACCTCGCCTGGACACTTAACTCTCAGTGGTGGTTTATAGGGCTAAGAGACTCAATGGTACCAGGGAACGGGAGAATGGCAAGATGTGACTTGGGAGTTTCCCTTGCTTCTCAAATAATTTCAATAGGGGGGAGCAGGTAGTGAAAACTCTTGGTGGAGTATTGCAAATAGCAGGACTCTAGTCCAGACAGCGAACTTATTTAGTTGTGTTTTGGGGCTGTAGCTCACCAAAACAACCGCTCACCAGAAAACGCTGAGCATATAGTTTGGCACTGGGGCAGCAGAACTGAGTGGACAGTGGGGGCTAGTGAGGGAAATATTGCGGGGGGTGATCTGTGTTTCTGCTCACACAATATTTCCTCTGTACAAGACAGGGTAGCCTGGGCCTTGCTCTTCCTCTGGCCCAGCCTGCACACTGCTAGGGAGAGGTAGTCCCTGGAGGTGAGGGTGCAGCTGGGCTGGGCTTGGAAGGGACAGCTAGGGTGAGCTGAGTCATTTTGGAAATGGGGGAAGGCTGTTTCCCCTCCAGGGCAGAAGCCTCTGCCAGTTGTATAAAAGCAGCATGGGGAGCAGGGAGCTCAATGGGCGGTCCCTCTGGGTGCCTGGGACAGGGCGTGTGGACACCATTCTGCTGCAGGTGCCCTGAGTGTGCTGCTTCCAAGCCTGCCGTGCACCTCCAAGGTCAAGGTGAGTGCTTACCCGTTTCTAACCTCCCACCCCACCACAGCCATACCTGGAGCTCCCTCTGCACACCAGCCTCCTCCGCTCACATCCCCATCCCCAAACCTCGCCCTCCCCATTCGAGTTGAGTTTCCACCATATTAAAAGCAGGGATGAATTTAGTCCATAGTATATTGCAAATGTCTATACCATGCAAATACACAATATAATTCTTGAGGAACAATAGTACATTCAAAGTTGTTTTGTTAAAGTTGCAGCAAATTCTTCAGCACCATTAAGACAGCAATACTACTTGCCTGGGCTGCTATCTTGAATGAGTAGTACTTAATTTCAATCCTTTCCCCTTCATTTCTATTCATGATTCAGGAAAAATAGGCTGCAAAGGGAGAATTTCAAGCCTAACACTGGAAAACTAATTAACATATGCGTGTTACCTACATTAGTTCAATGCTGACTAAAAAAATCCCCACAATAGCAAGTATTTCAGAAATGGCTCACTCTCACAAAAGCAGCAGTACTCCATCTTACCACAGGGCGGAGCTGCTGTCTAACTTATCTAAGTAATAGCACATTTGCTCTGGTTTATCATTGTTATTCAAAATGGTGTATTTTTATTTCACCATTTTGTCACTTAATGTTATATTAAAGTTTCCTCTGAGATGTATTTTACAAAGAAATAGAGATATTGAGCAGTCTAATGTGACATGCTCCTCACTTAATAGAGAGCTTGAGAGCACTGGAGACTGAGTCTTCTGTCTATCCATAGACCAAGTACAATCAGTATAGTGGCAAAGCAAGTCCCCATGCTCCCATGCCAATTTGCCTTATTCCTGACCTAGTAGGAACAGGAGTAGAATGATAGTTCAGTCCAAGGTTTTTCCCACAGCACAAGCCTTGAACAAATGAACCAATAATGACAGCATTGGTGATTTTAGTAGTACATCACACACGCCTGTCTTCTTTAACATTAACTTTGTAAACTGCTGGCTTGCGTGTTTTTACCTTAGAAAACATATTTAATGGAGAATAACATTTCACAAAAATACAATGCTGGCATTAAGCATGAGTTAAAAAAGGAGGCTGCATTTGACATCCTGCTGCAGCTCTGCAATTCACTGGCTGGCCCTATCTCCTTTTTTAGCACCAGGATGACAAGGGGAAGCAAAATCATGGCCGGATTCCCCTCCCAGGAGCATGCTTACCGCCCAAATTACAAAGCTGGGCCTGTACACAGGCCAAACTGCAGCCACCATATGGTAATGAATAAGTTACTACTCAATTGGTCTAGATTTCAACCAGTGACCTAAAGCTGAGAGGTTCTGTAGCCCAGTGCCCTGGGCTAACCTGCACCCATTCTCCGTGGTGCAGTATTGTTCTGACTTCTGATTTCAGTAACAGCTGGGTGGAAACATCAAAACATATGCTGTGACTATTTGATCAAAAAAGAAACTGGATTTCCTTCCCCTGTGCGCACACTCCTTTTGTGTTAGTTTTCAGATAATATCCCAGTTAATGTATTGAAGGCAGGAATGGTAAAACATTTTAGGCCAACATTAGAGCATATTCACAGAGAGCAAATGTTGATTTCAGAAAAACGAGTATCCACAATCTGCTTCTAAGAAGGGCACTCGTTCAGTAAAAGGAACAGAAACAATTCCATGTTACCTGTGTGTTTGTCAACACAGCTGGCATTTTGAATATGGGGAACAATCTACAGGCCAAGAATTAATTGGAGAAATCACAGACACAAAGAGGCTAAATTCACATAAGTTACCCCTCAACATGACTACATCTTGGAGTACGTTGATACGTGGAGCTGGGGCGGGCGGGGGGGGGGGGGTGATTCCCAGCTAGAGGAAATATATGCTAGCGCTGATCGAGATAGTGTGCTAAAAGCAGCACATAGCCATAGCAGTGCATATGGTAGGAGGGGCTACCCACCTTGAGTATGTGCCCGTGGCCTTGGACAGGTACATACTTCCCTCCCACTGCCCCAGCTAGACTGTATTTTTAATGTATTCGGTCAATCAGTGGTAGTGCGGGTATGTCACCTCGAGCTGGGAATCACACCCCCAGCTTGCAGTAGAGATACCCCCTTAGAAAGAAGGCTGAGGTTGGAAGAGGGGAGTGAGCATGCAGGGGGACAGGAGATGTGGGACCAAGGAATAGGTCTTACTGCATCTAATCTCTCAGGAAACTCGGTGGTGGGGCAAATCCATGACACCTGCCCATGAGCCTTCTCACCACACCCATTATTTCAGCCAAAAGTGGCCACAGCCTGCTGCCACCCCATGAGGGGTTTAGAATTACCACTTTAAACACTGACCGGGCTCCTGGCCTGCTTCCAACAGCTTCCCTTTGTGCAGGCTATTTGGAACAGGCACAGAGACCTGCTCTATGAACACTTGGTGCACATTCCCTTTGCACAGTTGCTCTACCTGTGAAACTTCCTGCACGTGGCTCCTTGAGGACTTGTACTGAGCTGGATTCCACCTACAACACCTGAAAGGAAAGTTGCCTCCCCCTTGCTGAGCCAAACAGAGTTTCCATGGGCAGAAGCACTTTTCACAGTCACCTGTAGTTGAAAATCACAATGGAATTTTAAAGCCCTCTGCTGGTGGCACCTCTCTTGCTAATGGATGGGTCATTTGTGACATGGCCAATACAGAAACCACACATCAGAGATTTAAAGAGAGCTTGAAAGCTAAGTTTAGATACTGATCTAAAGCATAGATAAAGCATGAAGTGAAGAATCCTATAATCAGTTATACCTTATTGACACGGGCTGCAGCTGGTCCCACAATCTGGCCCTTAATATGTTTCAAAGTTAAACCTTCTATTTATACATTAATGTTTTTTTAAGATTATTAAAATGGGTCAGAACCTGGTTTACAGCCATTTTCACATTTTCAGTGGCACAGATCCTTTTCTTTTGACAAAAGAGACATCACTAGGAAGTGGCTCAGAAATGCCAAGTGTGGAAAACATCATTTTAATTTTTCCTTTATTTGTTCCCCATGGGAAGTGATTCTTAGCTGTGCAACCTTCAGACAGCGAGGAAGAACACAACAGGTAGAACAATTAAATGTATTCAATAAAAGCCAACGAAGTAAATAAAGATGTGCTACCCCTGGCCAGGGGTAGTACACGTTTTAGATTTAATGTTCATCCTTCTTGATTTAATTCAATAAGACGACCAGCAAACACGGCCAATGTTCCAATAATGCAAACAAGCATGAAGATACCAAGGAGAAGGTGATCAATTACCATTGCAACAAACTTCCATTCTTCTGCAGCCTGGACATGAAAGAAAGAGGAGACAGTTAGAACCTCCTGAGAGCTATATTCCTCACAAGGCAGCATATGGAAGTGTAGGCAATTACTGATTTGTGCAAAGGAAAGCATCTCTCTGGCTTCTAATATTATTATGGAAAAATACTCACTTTCTTTGAAGTGACAAGTGGTGTGCAATGCCTACACTACCCGGACCCACAAGTTCAAATTAAGGGATGATTCAACCTTCTTTTTCAAGGCAGCCTTAAGAACAGAGACTCTGTGTGTGTTCTACAGTGGTTAAAAGGTCATATTGCTCATTTCGTAAGAGCAGAGATTTGCTGTGGTGTTTCCGGCCAAGACTCTTGAACACCCACCCCCTTCCCACACACCACTGTGCAGTGTGCTGACAGCTGCCAAAGTGGGCATTTCAGAGCACTAGAAACATTTGGCCACATTGTGGGGACTTATAAATATCAACGCTAGCCTGGGTTTTAATTTAAATAAAGAAGATTTTCAAAGTGCCTTCCAATTGGCTTTTAATGGAACATGTGCTCCTAAATCCCTTAGGCTCTTTTGAAACTCAATCTGAGTACCCTTTAGACTGCAAAGTGAGCCTTAAAAGTAAGTATATGCCAATCGTGAGTGTTCAAAACCAGTCACCATTTTCCCTAAAGGTTTTAGGTTATTCATGGTCCCCATTTTGTCCACCCAGCAACCTTCCGGACACAACACCCTTTTCTATAGACCCCTGGGTTTTTGTGGGGAGCCAAACTCAGGTCAGAGTTTTGGGGAACAATAGTGCCTGAGCTGGCTTTGCCTGTACAAGGACCTCCAAGCTAGTTGCTCTGAACTGTCTCTTTTGCGAAGCAACGTCTGTGGGGAGACAAGCAGTGTGAGTGAGCACAGAGTAGTGTGCCAAGCATGGGAGTGGGCACATAGGAATTAGTCTAATCCTGCCTGTGACAATGACTCTCTGTAACCTAAGGCTTTTCCAGCCTTTCTGCCTGAATTTCCCCATCTGTAAAACTGACTGTTAGATTTACCTAGTTGGAGCTGTGATAATCACTTACTATTTTCAAGTACTTCATAAGTGCTCCGTTTCGCCAGAATAGCTACAACCCCCAGCTTGGTTTTGCAATTTGCCTTTAGAAACCTTTTGTAAATGTTAGAAATGATGCACAGATCACACAGACAGCTGAGCTCCACTTCAAGAGGCTGCCAGTGACTCAAAGAGCCTCCTTTACAAATGAGGTGCAAATCTTCAAAAGAGCTGAGGTCAGGCCTCCCTTTTTTCAGGTGCAGTTTTCACCCACAAAATGAACTCAGATGCAAACTGGAGTATTTGACTGAACCTCTAACTATCTCATCTGAGCCAGCTTTTCCATTGCAGTCAAACATTCAGGGGAGAATTTTGAACTTTTTTTTTCATATTGTGGCCCCAAAATGAATTAGTTAAATTGGAGGTGCCCAAAATAATTCTCTCACCAACACGACCCAAGCTCAAGCTGCTGCTGCCACCCATCCAAAAACATCTGCATCTCAATGGTGCTCTTTGTATATAATTGAGAAGTCTCTGGGAGCCTTCAAAGTGATAAGTGCTGTATTACTTATTAAAGTTAACCGCCAAATATTAGAAACAACTCAGGACAGAAGTATATAACCAGGGGTTATAAATAAGGGTTTTAGCACAGAAGAGGGGCAAAGCTAGCTTTTCCTGGGAAATGCCTTCACTTGGGTGGTACAGTAGAAAAGGCCAGTGTTCAAAAAGATGCTTATTATGTGCCCCTCCTATAGGAATTATTTGGAGCATTGAATCCACAAAATCAAAGCTTATCAAAATTGGAATTAACATTTGCAGATCACATTTAAGAGCTGAAGGGATGAAATAAAAATGTTTCTGTTAGCATGGAGTTTTGTTAAGGTTTATTTCCCAGCTTTGAGTGTACTGCAAACTGCCTATTATATTAGGAAAATGTCCTGCATTAGGAATCTGTTTTGGAATATTGTTATTTTCCTTAAAACTATTCTAACTACCCGTGCTCACTCCTCTCTGAGTTCATGTACTACACTTGGAAAATCTTAGCGCATAACTTGTTTCAAAGACTCAACTGTCATCTGTAACTTTTATTTATCATTCTTTACAGATTGCATCAAGGGAAGAACAGGGCTCTTTGATACAGCAGAAACTATGTTTGGGGTGTATTTGTGAGAAATTGAAAGATTTATTATTCCCAGAAAATAAAGTGTCTTATTTTAAAAGCGAGGGATGAATCACACATAAAAAATGCCTTACATTACTGGATTCTTGGTCTGATTTCATCGTTTCAGCAATGTATTTGATTCCTTCTATAGCACTTTTCACATCTGGGTTTTTGGTAAGTGGGGAGTGGAAGTTAACGGCAGCAGGACATGGTTTTCCAGAGATTTCTGAAATATCAATGTCTTCTGTAAAAATCCTTTTTTCTTGTTTATCCCTGGATGGTCGTTTCATTGTTGAAAAAAACATAACATTTGGGATTGTGTCAATAAAGATCTGAAAAAAGAAATTGTATTAGTTTAGGGAGATTGTCTTACTGATGTGACATTACAACAAACAAAAGCAGGTGCAACATTCGTAACTACCAAATAATCTCCCGTACTGGATTTCCTAGAAATTCCCTGTTTGAAAGTAGGTCACAGCACAAGCCTTAGTCACACTTTACTTGTCTTGTGTAAATCTGATGCCCTGGGGCTTACTGAATCACACAAGCCTCTCACACATTTTCAGGAAACAATTTCTTGCTGCCATATAAAATGTATACTGATTTAACAGGATCCAAACATAACTGGAGTATAACACCCAGGACCAGAACCTCAACTGGCGTAACCCGACTGACTTCAATAGAGCTATTCTGAGACACACCAAATGAGGATCTGGCCCACAGTGTCTAGAAGTGTTGCAGAGAAATTCCTTTGGCCTGCTTTTGCTGTCCCTTCTTCTTGTCGGCTATCCTGTTGTTTCACTTACACACACACAGATTTTCACAACCTTCTTTAAATCAGTGGAGGTTTTTCTTCCTGATCACACAGCATGTACAGACTTGGCCTTTTAAAATTCCCTAACCCTTGCAGGGATTTGATAGAATATTTGTAAAAGTTCCATTAAAAAAAAAAAAGAATTTCCACTGCAAGACAGGAGCAATTTTAAAGGTATAGGTCTGTATGTGGTAGGTCTGGCTTACATAGTTTAATGCCAGTTCATGCAAGCTGGGTGATGGAAAGACTAGCAAGAGTGGCAACGGATGGTCTGGGTTCCCCAGGTGGAGACATACCCACAACTCTGCCATGAGGCTTGGTAAGGTCTGGTGATCATCATTTAAGCTGGAGAGGGAGATTTCCCTCCCTTCCCAATAACTTTGGAGTAATGCTGTTTCATAGGAGAGGAGGGAATGGGCTGAGGAGTTGTCATGGGAGATCCAGTTGAGCTCCACTCTGTGGATCCACAATGAACACCTGGGCAGGCAGCTGGCTGATGGAGTTGGCCACTGGCTGGGCCAGGAGTCATGCAGCCTGATAATCTGTCGGTTCCCATAAAGAGCTATATAAGCAACCTACCCAATTCCTTCTCTGTGTCCACAGCTGCCACTTGGTTTTGCCTCATCTGCCTCCCAGGTTGGGTTTTCCCTCTTGTAGTCTACCCAACAACAGGCAATTTTGCTACTTAAAGGAGTGATTTTGCAGCCCAGCCAGGGAGCCCTGAGATTTATCTGGATTGGGAAATTCCCCCCAACACCTTGAGATTTTTATTACATAAACCTCAGAGTGAAATATTCAAGGCCCCGCTCAAGCAGAGAAATTCACAAATAACCTTCCTCACCTTCCTCACCCATTGTGGCATAATATGGGTACTTGGGGAGCGATGGTGGGTGTTGATTACAATGACGGTAATGATGATTGATGCTATGACAAACACCATGGTAAATAACATGTATTTGCCTATCAAGGGCACTGCACTTGAAGTAGAAGGAATCAGCTCCACAATGACCAGAAGGAACACAGTCAAAGACAGCAAAACAGAAATGCTCAAAGTCATCTTCTCACCTGCCACGCAGAACAAAACAACACCACTGCCATTAATGTGATACAGTGCAGAGAGTGCTAATCAGGGAGAGAAATAGAGTGTGATTTCATGAGTGATTGGTTCCTGGTACATTTTGGATATTTGAATATATACCTATACATCTGGACTACTTTTATCTCTCTCTGCATTACAAGCAGCAGCAAACCTGGCTGGTCATTCATGTTCTTGTGCCACTGTGGAGGGACCAAATTAGGATCAACGCCCCCCAGCATCAAGCTGGAGTTTTCCAGGACCCAACTGGGACTGGGGACAGGCTGAAGGCACTGACAACTCACTTGCTATGAGCATGAGTATGTGCTGCAGGAGTTAAGTGAGTAAACCCAGCCTCTAATCAGGGCTTGCTCCTTTGGATGGCTTTGTTTTTTGCTCTGGATAAATGGCAGCCTCACCGTGGGCTGATTGAATGCACAAGAGAGCACACGGCCTTAGAGCTCAGGCAGTATTTGAGACTTCCTTTAGGACTAAGGTTGCCAATTTGGTTGGACGTATTCCTGGAGGTTTCATCACATGACATAATCTTTAATTAAAGATTAATCTTTAATTCCTGGAGACTCCAGGACAACCCTGGAGGGTTGGCAATGGTATTTAGCACTAAGGATGACAAAACTGAACCACAAAACACAATGAACATTCATTTTGTTCTGCTCAGTCCAGTGACATGCTTCTTCTTCTTCTTCTTCTTCTTTTTTTTTTTTAAAAAAAGCTCCTAAGACCCATCATAAGAGGAAATTGAAGAAAAAAACAGCCAAGGATAAGGGGCAAAATCCTAGCATGGATTAAAAACAAATTAAGCACCAGAAATGGTTGCAGTGAACAGGTGCTTTTCTCAGATTAGAGAGCACACAACAGGCCAGAAAGAGACCAGGGTTGCTTAATATATTTATTCATGCCATCAGAGAAGCTAATGGCCGAAACAAACTAACTTTAACTAACTCCCCTAACTCAAACATGCTATATCAGGGGTTCCAGTGTCACCATTTGACTGTTTATTAACATATTCAATATATTAATTTCAAAGACACAAAACCAATCAGCTGAACCTTGCTCCCAGTGAAACTGAATGGATGATTTACCACTGATTTCCAAGGGAGCGGAGTCAGGACTACATAATAGCAGTTTTAGAGTTTAAACTGTTCCTCAGCTAGATTTATAGTGTCCATCACTTTAGGGCCTGATCCTGACAGGTCCCATTGACTTAATTGTTAGCTATTGCTCTTTCCTTTGAGAATCAGGAGCTTATTACAGTAACGTAATAAATGCACGTACCTGAATCGGTGGGCAGATAAAACACTAACCCAGTTAAAAACGAGAAGAGCAGACAGGGAATGATGACATTGACAATGAAGTAGAGAGGCAAGCGCTGCATGAGGAAGTGGTAGGTAATATCCAGATATGGGGTGTCAGGGCAACAGGCATAGTAAACGAAGTGCTTCCAGCTCCGGTAATCTTTCATCACCCACTCGCCGCTCTCCATAAAGTTGCTCATATCTGGGCGATCACTCTCCTGACAGGATAAATCAATCATAGAATCATAGAATTCAAGATCAGAAGGGACCATTATGATCATCTAGTCTGACCTCCTGCAAGATGCAGGCCACATAAGCCGATCCACCCACTCCTGAACTAATTCTCTCCCTTGACTCTGCTGTTGAATGCTCCAAATCATGATTTAAAGACTTCAAGTAGCAGATAATCCACCAGCAAGCGACCCCTGCCCCATGCTTCGGAGGAAGGCGAAAAACCTCCAGGGCCACTGCCAATCTACCCTGGAGGAAAATTCCTTCCCGACCCCAAATATGGCGATCAGCTGAACCCTGAGCATGTGGGCAAGACTCTCCAGCCAGACCCTCTGGAAAAGGCTAACAATATCCCAACATTGACCCTTTGTACTAATTACCAGTGTGGCACATTATTGACCTATTGACTAAACCCGTTATCCTATCATACCATCCCCTCCATAAACTTATCCAGCTTAATCTTAAAGTCATGGAGGTCCTTCGCCCCCACTGTTTCCCTCGGTAGGCTGTTCCAGAATTGCACTCCTCTGATGGTTAGAAACCTTCGTCTAATTTCAAGCCTAAATTTCCTGACTGACAATTTATATCACTCTCCTGACAGGATAAATAGTAACTCTCAATATTAGAGCTACTGACCAATAAATTAAAACTTGGCATTGATTCCTAGTGAAACCAACTTCAACATAATCCTGTGCTTCTGGCTTTGTAAGCAAACCAACCAACCAGCTATTCCTTTCTATGTTACTTTTATTTTAATATTGTGCCTTTTACACACATTTCAACTAAATGCTTTACAGAAAGAATCAACTACAATCAAGTTAAAGAGAAAAGGGAGTCTTCAGTGAAATATCTAAAGAGAAAGGAAGTGGTTCTAAGTGGGACAGGTAGGAAATCACAGGTAAAAATCAGCCCCTAGAAATAAACAAGCAGGGAGACTGAAGAGGATCAAAGAGAAGAAGTGGAGTTAATTGGCTGGAGAGTAGGCAGTTAGGAAGTCAGTGAAGCAAGTTGGCACAGAATTTAAAAAACCCAGAGGGTAGTTATAGAGGGTAGTTATGAAGTGGATCTAGAGATGGCACTTGGCTGCCACAGTGGTAAAGGTTATAGAGTGGGAGAAAGAGAAAGGTTATAGAGTGGGAGAAAGAGAGACAGACAATGTATATGACTAAGGGACTCATTGTTCCAGGAATGAGAATGTCAACCCTCTACTGATACATGTGCAATCTAGTGGCTGTATCCTAATACTAAGCCCTAATACTACTCCAGCTAACAAAGAGTTGCCATAGCTGTACTGAAGTCAATGGAGCTGAGCCAATTTGAGGAGCTGGCTCTCTAAGTTTTAGCCATGCTGTTACCCATGAAGTCTATGCACTAAATGTGTGCAGAATAGCTGTAGGAAACCTGTAGTGCTGAATACTGCTGGTAGTACACTCTATATTTTGACATCAGTCATTAATAATTTCAGTAATTCAGTACCTGTTTAGTTTTCAATCAGAGCAGTTTACAATTGACATTTAAACCCGAGACTTTAAATAAATAAATAAATAAAAAAGGCATGGGAAAAAAGAATTCAGGTTAAAATATTCAGTGTCTACTGGTACTCTCATTTAAAAAGTTGTTTCATACCGGATTTATAACAACCACTGTACCATCATATGTCCAAGTGCCCAACTTCATACTGCAGTTCTGCTGGTCAAATGGAAAGTGTGTGACTATAATTTCACAGTAACTTTTAAAAATTGCTGGTGGTGTCCACGTGATCTTGCCTGTATGTTCTAAAAGAACTTTGGTGAATTGATCAATAGCAAATTCACCATCTGCACTGCAAAAGAAAGAGGAAATTAACAGTGACATGGCCAGTGTAACTGACATACATATAATACAGTATCTATCTGAAGGAGACTTGGAAAGGGGATATACTCGGTAAAGGGGTTGCTCTGAGGTAACTGGGTGGAGAATTTGGCTCATTGAATATAAAACCTATGGGTCAAATTCAGACCTGAAGTACCAGGGTGTAACTCCCCTGTCACTAGGTTATAAGGAGGGGTGAGTGCCTAGAATTTGGTCTTGATCTTCTAAGGATAGACAGGTTTTCTGTCCTGCACTGGACTTGCTATAACTGTCTCAGACCCTGTTTTAGGTGTTCTCTCTCTCACAATCTTTTCCATTTACTAATCCAAATGATGCTCATCTCAGCTAGTCATTCAGACACATATGAAGTGTTCAAATAGGTATTGAAAAAACACCAGGCTGATCATTGGTCTCCTTCCTCTACTTCAGACTCTGTAATTTTTTGTTATATGAGGCTCTGTGCAGAGTTTTTGTACTGTTAGCACTACTTACTTGTTATAAAGAACAAGATCGGGGCGCCAGATTATCTCAGATGGGATACGAATTTTTTTCAACCCACCATATTCTTCTGGATTCCATTTTAGGTTGACATCTGTCCATTGCTAAAAAAGAATTTTAGCCAGTGGAAACATGTTATCAGTATTGCTGGAACTAAATCTAATATTCCCAAGATCTACTGATGGTCATGCCATTGATACACGTAGATGGGCACAAAAGTACTGACTGTGTCCTTCTACCAATTCCGCCTTCTTATATATGTTAAAACAATACATGATGATTACCTAAAATAACCGTAACACAAATCTGCTGTTTGAAACAATATCAGAGAAGGACATCTTGTCAAATGCAAAGTGTCTTTTGTCAGGAGCTCCACGTTGTTCAATGGAACATCAAGGTTCTAGGACTGTATAAAGAAATCATCAGTCAGCTCTGCCATCTGCCTAAGCTGCTTCAGGAAACCATAACAGAAAATGTTGTGTGTGTAATATTTATGTCTGGAGAGTAGCACATTCTTGATTAGGTGCAGGGCAATAGTTTGCTTTGGAATAGCAAGAGTAATGAGATTCAGAGGTTACCTGTTTCAGGCGTACATTGGTTGTTACAATCTGATTTACTTCATCCTTCAAACAACAAACAGAAAGTTTAGGGAAAAAGCTTATTCAGAAGAAATGTTTGATGAGCTCATATAAACAAACACAGTTAAACATAATCATTCATACTGTACCACATTAATAAGTTGAATAAGCTGCAGCCCGACTGTGACTACAACAGCCTCACGATGATCTTCCACCGGGCGCACTACTTTGTTGTAGTTCTTGAATAAATCTTCAACTAGCCGAGTTTCATGTTCAGAGCACAGGATCAGACCAGCTACAGAACAGCAAATATGTCATCAGTAAGACAATGATAGAATTTATTGCGATCTTGGTAAGGATATCCTGCAAATATTACTCATATAAGGTCATGTGCCATTTTAGTGAGGGAATCTAACCATAACAAAGCTCATTTACTTATTTCATTGCTTCTTTTTATTTGCAGACCATGTCTTAGGCTGCTTCATAGTCATCAGGGATGATAACCCATTCTGATTCTGAGTAATGCTTGCAAGAGTAAGTATCATTCAAAACACATACAGTTCCATCCAGGAGACCAACAAACATCAAGAACTCCCACCATAAAAGTTGGAATCAGGCTTCATGGAACTCCTAAAACCTATCTCACCCTGCATTTTTGGGTAGTTAGGCAAACTGAAGACTCATTGCCAGGCATTTCTTACATCTTTTTTCTTGGCTCCACATCCTTGTCCTTGCCCATAACACTGGAGGTTTAAAGAACATGCACAAATAACATTAGTATGTTTAGCTAAAAGTGCCACCTTGTGGCTTGTTGTTGTAGTTTATTTATGTAAGCTTATCCTAAGCTTTGCATTCTGGGGGTTGTTGGGAGTGATTCTCAGCATGGCTGTGTGGTTAAGAAGACATTAACGCTATGTTCCTGCAATCTGCTCACTGTGTACATCTGTTGACTGATCCAGCTTCATCTTATTTTATATCTGAATTTAAAGTGCAACAGCATGAAAGTCAGTCATTTCAAATCCACATGGAAAAGGAAAACAGGCTTTCCCTCTTAATTAAAAGACTCGTGTGACTTCAGACAAGACAGACCTAACACTTTATCTTTATTTAATGTTCATTCCATTTCCTCTTCCCATATCTTGCTCACTCACTCTTTCGGTGAGCAGACACATACAGAAAAAAATCTGCTTTAGAAATTCGTTTGATCAGTCGCATACCCTCATGATGAGTTCCCATTTCATTTTGAGAGAGCCACAAGGGAACAGTCATCTTGCAGTCTTATTCCTACATACTTTCATCTTTTCTCCAGAAAGTGGTTGTGTACATCTGCTTCAGGTCACAGAGAAAGCTAACAGTTGGTATGTAAAAATGGCCCTTGTACATTTTGCATAATATGGAAACCCAAGCCCTCACCGGCTGGGAAAGGGATAACATACAATGCTAAAGCCCTTTGCTATATTGCATATATTCTAGAAGCTGCTATCAACTTGACATTTTCAGCAACAGCGTATTTTTACGAGTCAGTTCATTCTCTTTCACACTGGCAGAGAGCACATAATAAAACCACTTGTGAAAATAGGTGGGGTGTATCATGTGGTTGAGAAAGTATTAAACTAAATTCCATTACCTACAAGGGACCAAACTGCAGCCTGGCTAATGCAGTGTTAGAAGGACACAACACGTTTCCTTGTACTCAGTATCACAGAGCTGCCTATCTTGCTCCCAGTGATCTTTTTGTCCAGCCACAGGAATGGACGCTGGTGGGAGCAGATTTAGGTTAGAAGTTAGCACTTCTGAAAATCCTTTTTCTGAGCTCAGCCCTTTGGATAGGTTCTTAGGGGAAAATCCTGGCCCACTGAAGTCTATTGGAGTGTTGCAATTGACTTCAGTGAGGCCAGGATTTCACTCTTAGTTTCTAATTGATTTACTTTAAGACAGTTGAGCTGGGAATCTGAGGATCCAGCCTTAATCTGCTCCTGGGTCTCAGCTGCTTTGTACTTTATGAAATACTTTTCTTCAAATGGATCAGATTTACTGAAATGACACAACTCTTGCTATTAAGATGCTTGGATGGCAAAACACGGAAGTTTACATCACATTCTGCTGCAGACAAACAGCTCCTGTTTCCACTGACAGGAAGGGCAGTATTGGGTGTCATGTTTCAGACGGTATGTTATGATCCCAGAGTCATATTTAGGTCAAGAGTATCCAATTAACAAAATCCTTCCTACAGTTCTATTCTAATAGGGCTTGGTAGGAATATAGCCATTTTTTTAATTTGGTGAAAAATATTTAAGATTACAAAATACTTAATCTCTTAGGGGACAGTTTAATTGGAATTATTAATAGGTCCCAGCACAACACATGCAGCTGCCAATCAATTCAGCTTCCTTATCAGTATTCCCCACAAATAAATGAAAATGTTTGTTACAGTATATTGCATTTCAAGCCATATTTGCTAAAAATCCCCAAAGATTTCAAAGTCTTTTTTTGTTCTGTGCTAAAACATGGCACATGGCAGAAAAAAGGCAATAAATGTAGAGGGGAGAAAGCAGCTCGACTTTTGAACTCAGTGCATACTGGGATTAAATCATCTGAATATTTCTGCAATTGTTTAGTCTTCAAATGTGAATAAGCTGGTCTCATTGCACTTAGAAGCCACTATTTTATTCATTTTGTATGTCATCCTTGCAAGTTCATAAAGCTTTATTAACACAATTCACATTATATACAAAGAGCAGCGGGCAACATATTAAGCAATGAACCAAACCAAAAATGAACCAGCTGTTGAAATGATCTTACCTGAGCAAAAGAAGAGGAGGTGTATGTAGTGGAACTTCATTGTGTGGCCTTTTGTCTCAGCTAGACACACAGACTAGCAGGGATTTCAAAGTCTTCACAGTCTCTCACTGAGGAGGGTTCTGCAGCTTCCTGATAGACAGCTTGGAAAATGTGACTGCTGAGCTATTGTTTTACACCACCTGCTTATGGGAATGACAGCTGAGAGCCACTGCACCAGTGCAGGAACAGTAACACGCTATATTTGCCCAGTCAAACATCTTCTCTGGTTTACAGTGGGAGATTTTTTTCTAAGCGTAACACATTCCATGGTAAAAGGAAGATTGTTTGTAGAGTAACTTAGCGTCCAAGTAAGGATTAACTAGAATACTCCCAACCCAAAAAACCCTCAGCTGCACAGAATCTTCTTTGACCTGAGTGGTTAGCTGAATTTGGAGTCTTGTCAGTTTCAGCTGGGAGAAGAAATTGGTGATGCAGTCAGATATTCTTTGATGCAATCCTGTTTATTTACAAAGAATGTACAAAATCCTGTGTCCTTGAACAAAGTAGGAATCAAACAACAGGAGACAGTTTCCTTGCTCAGTATTTCAAGACTCTTTTTCCAGCCAGCATTCTACCAAAACGTTCTCTCACTTGGCTTTCACCCAGGGTTAGGCTACAAGCGCATCTCTGGCTGTCTCTGGTGCTTACTTTTGCCTTCCTGTTTCTTTCTCACTGCATCTGATCTCACACACAGAGAGCTCCACCAAGACAGTACTCTATGTGTTTGCATTCAGCCTCAGTGAAAGCCCTCTGCCCACATAGCTCAGGTGCTGACTGGCCTTGTGTTCGGCCTGTGTTTTGGCTGGTGGCTCCTATTGTTTTAGGTCTCTTACTCCAAAAGAAGCTTAACTGGGGATTTTTTTCTCCAATGGAAGGGTTTTTTTAACCTCTCTCCTCTGAAGCATCGGGGTGGTCATGACCTGAGATGGGACACTGGGCAGGGCAGGCCAGGGCTCTGAGGTAGCACCGAGCATTCTCGCTCTCAGGTGCTTGGCTGGCTGCTGTGGCTCACATGTTCACATGCACATGGCCATAAGTTGGTTCAGGAAGGAATTTCCCCCCAACTCAGATTGGCAGTGTGTGGATGTGGGTCACTTGCCAGGATTATTTGTGTATATCTCACTTAATCATTTCCCTGCCATTGCAAGACCCTCAGATACTCCAGTCCCTCCTATTATCTGCCTGTGGCACATAGTAGTCTAGTCTCCTAGTGGTCTCATTTCCTTTGGTCTCATTTCCATTGCTGGATTTAATGTACGGGTGCTGAGTAGTATTGGTGGCCTGTGACATACAGGAGGTCAAATCTGATGATCTTGTGGTCCCTTTTGGTCTTAAACTCTATGCCTCTATGACTATTAACTGCTTCTCCCAATGAAGGGTGGCTGTTATACCCACCAGCTTCAGCCAGGTTCCACCCAGCCCGCAGCGTAACACTGCACAAAGATACAAATTCATGATGATATCACTGGAATGTTAACCATGCAGCTTCAGATGTGCACATTTTGTCTGTCCAAGCATTCCTTGCATATCCAAGCTAGGAATGGCAGGTTCAGTCCCAAACAGAGGCAGTCAAAAAGTTACCATTGTCTTATGCCTATTATAGGTCTGGGATAACATAAGGTTCAATCATTCCAACAAGCCTAGCTATACTATTGTGTTCTGTTTGGAATCAGCCAGACATGGAATTTGTAAGTGGCCCAGAAAATGTGTGCACTCAGCATGGCTTACTTTTCATGCAGCTGTGTAGACCTGAAAACAGAGTCCTTATTTCTGGAGCAAACTGCTGTACGTGGGGTAGCTGGCTGCAATGTACTGGCTGAAAGTCAGAGGTCCACATTTGAAGGATGTTGCAAAAGTAGTTTTCTCGAAAAAGACCTATAGGGATCCACAGCCTGAATGGAAGGGGGGTGAGGGGGTGAGGAAGGAGTTTAGCTGGCAGAGAGTCTGGATTCAAAAAAATCCCCTCCTAAAGCTCAGGCCAGCTGAACTCTGAATTTTAAATAAGCCCTGACAGAAATTAAAGTTGTTAACAATGTAGTATGACTAGTTATTGTCTCGGTGAAACTAAAGAGACAGGAGTGAAATGAGCAGTAGTGGGAATTTATCTGGATTCACAGAGAGAACAATACAACACCAGGTTTCCATACTTTGCTAAGAAAACTGTTTTCAGCTTCAAAGCCTCAAGATCCTTTCCAAAAATCATTTGCTAATAGAAGATAGATAAATCCTGCTCTGACTTATTCCAACACCTACTTAAACTCAGCCTTTTGGTCTTTGAGATATTGGTCTCTCAGCACTGCCTCCCCAATCTCAGATGGAGCCATGGCCTAGGGTGCTGAAAGTGCCATAGCAACATATGCTTTAACCACGCAAGTGAATAGAATGGAGTGATGGGTCCCAGCCAGGCAGTCTATAAATAAGAATTTTAACTCAACATTGTCTGAATTTAGGATTTTACATTTTTATCTGAATTTGTTAATAATACCAGGCCCGAGTTCAAAACCCCAACAATGAACTGATGGTATTGAAGTTAAATCTTCTCTGCATACGGGCACCAGCATAATGTAATCAATCAGTTTACAAGTTAACTGGTTTCAGCCTGATTACTAAATGTTTCTGGTGGAATGCTGGAGAATACAGACTTTGACTTAGAAAACATTAAGAATTCATATACACACACTTGCATCTAGTCACTTCCTGAACTATAGTGGGAGACGGAGGAGAAGAAATGGTACAGAAAGACGAGGCTATAATGGTAGTAGCTTCATCTATGTCATTGGTTGACATGAGAAACAGAAATGAAATTAAAAAAGGAATGAAGATTATTTCAAACAGGGCAGGGAAAAGGGGTAGGTAGGTTTCTTTGTCTCCAAACCACTTCTATTATGTGGTTTAACTCAGGCTATTTAATTTACATGGATCGCCAGTGCAATCCATTATTTAAGAGGTGGGGGGGTTGAGTGCGTGTGTTTGTGTATAAAAGCATTAAGCCAGTGTAACGGGCTATACTGTCAGGAAAATGAAGGGGGATAAGAGCTGAAAAATAAATAATAGAAGCTTGTTTACTTCATATATAATTGTAAACCAAGAACACCTTAACAGTGTTTAATTCTAATATGTATAAATGGCATTGTTGGTGACAGTAGATTATGGTGCTATCTGATAACAGAAGGCAGATTGTTTGAAAAGTAATTTGTACATTTGCCATGTGTTTGTTACCAGATTGCCCCTAGTTATATACAGTATGGCATACATTTTCTACTGGAAACCATCACACACTAGTCTGGCAACTCAATACTATCACCAGCAGGTGGCAACAGATGGTTAGAAAAGATGCAGTGGGCACATCAACAGCATTTAAGAGATAACTATCACAAACAATCAAGAGGAAAAGCAAAACAGAGGAAATAAATATTTTCAACAAGATTCGCAGTCAAAGAATTAACCGCCTTGAGATCCCATCGGGATGCACTTTTCACATTTCTTCCAATGTATTTTTAAGAACAGCACATGGACTGAACATTAATTCAGTGGTCCCCAAACTTTGGGGCGGGTCCCCTACGGGGCTGCGAAGGAATGTTCAGGGGGGCCCAGTAGGTGGGCAGGGAGGGAGCTCTGCCCCAGCTCCACTTGGGCCTCACCTCCTGCACCAGCCACAGCTCTGGCCCAGCTTCTAGCCGTGGCCCCCGGCTCCCAGCCCTGCTCCCAGCGGAGGCCCCAGCTGCAGCACTGGCCGCACTCCTGACCGTGGCCCCGCTCCCAGCCCTGGCTCCAGAGCATGGTTGCTGGGGGAGTACGGACCAGGCAAGGGGGGTGCAGACAAAAATGTTTGGGGACGACTGCATTAATTCATGCAAATACCTATTTTAGTGCAATATTATGGGCTAATTCAATTAGCCAACATCAGGAAATTCAAAGTTAAGAGTTTTCACATCAGACCCAGCTCAGCCCTCTTGTGTAAAACTATGTAGAATCAAAAGTCTGCCCCCTTTCTGGAGTTTTGCTTATTAATAAAGAAATTAACAAAGATGCCAAATTCATCGCTAGCCATCGTCTTAGACGTGGCTGCTTCTAGGGCTCCTATTTCGGGGCTATGGTTTAAATCTGGTGCTAGCTGAGTTGCACCCAGGGTTTGACCCTGGTTGGGTTTGGGGGGAAAGTTGGCAAAACCCCAGTTTGTAACGGTTGCTTTAGCTTGCACCTACCTCCAGTCTCCCAAGGAGAATTCTGGAACGGCAGTACTCCAGCTGCTTCCTCGGCCATGCTCCCCACTTTGAAGAGTGGAACGGGATCACAGCTAGCTACAACAGTGCTTTTCCCCGTTGGACAGTCTCCTGCATTGAGGGACTCCTCAGGTAGCCTGCACTGTACTATTGGATCCAGTCTTCTCTTTCAAGGTAGCTAGGTCCATCTCCCTTATGTATGCACGGACTAAGGAGCCACCTGCATCAGAGAGTTAGTAAAACACACTTAATACTTTCTCAGCAGGTCAATCCATGAAAACAGAGTTCATTGTTTCAGCTGCCAGCTTGACACAGACAGCTACTGATTTTTCTGTGGTAAGAGGTGTACCAGGCAGAGCATTTATGACTGAGAAAGGTAAATCCAATCCTAGCTGGCATTCATGAAGCTCCAGATTTGCAATCAGAAAGCCTTCAGCACTGCACTCATGGGAGGGCTGCCCAATAGATGCTCATTCTAACAGACAAGTGCACCATGCTGGATCACACAGTCCTGGCTAATTCACTGTAAAAGGCATCCAAACTGCTCTGGCACTATGATGACCCGGTGCCAGGCCTAGTGTGTGTCTAAACATTTCCCCATTGGTTTTGGCTCGATCCACTGCCCAGGCCCTTTCAGCATCAGTAGAATTGCTAGAGCAGCTTGTTTTGAGCTTTTTGTATAACAGGCAGACAATATGTTCCTCTTTACCTAGATGGATGAGATCTGCAAGGCACAAAAGTATGGCCATAGAAAATTAAGTTTCCCACACAGCGTGGGCTAAGTGGTTAAAGCTGGAAATCTGGCCATGTAAGTTCCACAGCCTTACTGAGTGGACTTGGAAAAGTCATTTCAACCTCTCTGATGCCTCAATGCCCTTAGAAAAACAGCTGCCTCGTGGGGATGGCATTAGTCTGAATTATTGTATCGTACTGCAATTTGTATATATTGCTTAAAATCTGCCTTCATAGAAATGTGCAATGTGGCGGAGTGACTGCACCTGTGGGAAGAACTTGGCATTGCCTTACTTTTGGAAATGTTGGCCAATGACGTGCATTGTCTTACCAATATACCTCTTCCTGTAATGGCCAAATTCTGCTACCTTGTAGTCATCGATGGAGCGAGTAGACTTATGGGCAGCATTTGGTCCAATATGTGTATCTGACTGTAAAGTTGCATGTCTCAATAAAAAGTGGACTGATTTTCTAAGGTGCAGAGCAGCTGCAGAGAACAAGCATTCTCATGGCACAGCTGTAGCTGGCGTCGCAAGATATTTATGTGCCAGATGTGCTAAAGATTCATATGTCCCTGCATGCGCAGCTTCAACCACCATTCCAAGGACATGCGTCCATGCTGATGACAGGTTCTGCTTGATAACAAGCCAAAGCAGTGCAGACCGATGCGTGTTCATTTTCATTATCTGAGTCAGATGCCACCAGCAGAAGGTTGATTTTCTCTTTTGGTGGTTCAGGTTCTGTAGTTTCTGCATTGGAGTGTTGCTCTTTTAAGACTTCTGAAAGCATGCTCCCTACTTCATCCCTCTCAGATTTTGGAAGGCACTTCAAAGTCTTAAACCTTGGTGTGGCGGGGCAACGACTCACCGGTGCGGCGCCTCCTGCTGGTTGTCCCAGTATTTAGCTCTTTCCAGCCCGGAGTGCCCTCTGCAGACCAGTGTGTTGCTTGCCACTGGCCCTGTGTCCCTCCCGGACATGGGGTCATTTGCTCTGGGGTTCTGCCCTAGCAGTAACCCACAATCTGGGTCTCCCCTCCCTAGGGAACCCCAACCCTCTAAACCAGTGGCCCCCAACATTTCAGTGTGGCAGGCACCTGCCGAGGAGCACAGCCACTGGACAAGAAGCTGCCAAAATGCCACCGAGAAGTAGCAATGCCCAGAAGCGTTGCCGCTGAAATGCCACTGAGAAGCATCATCATCAAGAGGCGTCGCCGCCGAAATGCCGCCGAGAAGCAGTGGCATTTTGGCGGCGATGCTTCTTGGCGTTGCCGCTTCTCGGCGGCTGCTTGTCTGGCGGCCGCGCTCCTTGGTGGCAGGGTGCTCCTTTGTCAGTAGGCGGGCACACATAGATGCCCCAGCAGGCGCCATGGCGCCCATGGGCACTGCATTGGGGACCACTGATCTAAAACCACCTTGCCTCAGTGGCTACTGCCAGTCATCATCTAGCCCCTGCTCCCTGGGGCAGACTGCAGTCTGTAAACCACTCATCATTGGCAAGGGGGTTAGGACCTGCTGCCTTTGCCTATCTCTGGGCTGCCCCTCTGCAGCCCCAGTACCTATTTGGCCCCATTTAAGGCCTGCAACCTGGGGTTTTTCTAGGCTGGATCTCCCCAGCTCCATCTGCCCTTCCCCAGCACTGCTCTACCTCAGGTACCCTTCTCGGCTCCTGGGCAGCTAGGTCCTTTTCCCTCAAGAAGCTAGAGAGCATGTGTGTTCCAGTCTCTGGCCCTCAGCCCTCTTATAGGGCCAGCTGTGACCTAATTGGGGTGTGGCCCCACCTGTGGCTGCTTTCCCCCAATCAGCCTAGCTTTTCCCCCCACCCCAACCCTCTCCCAAGGCTGTTTTAAGCCCTTCAGGGCATGAGTGGGGTGACTACCCCACTATACTTGGGTCGAGTGCTGTAGCTATCTTTAGAAATCTCACAGTGGTACCTTCTTTGTGTTTTGTCAGATCTGCAGCGAGAGTGTTCTTAAAACAAACAACATGCACTGGGTCATCATCCAAGACTGCTATAACATGAAATATATGGCAGAATGCAGGTAAAACAGAGCAGGGGACATTCAATTCTCCCCCAAGGAGTTCATTCACAAATTAATTAACACATTTTTTTAATGAGTGCCATCAGCATGGAAGCACGTCCTCTGGAATGTTGGCCGAAGCATGAAGTGGCATACGAATGTTTAGCATATCTGGCACATAAATACCTTGCAATGCCGGCTACAAAACTGCCATGCAAATGCCTGTTCTCCCTTTCTGGTGACATTGTAAATAAGAAGAAGGCAGCATTATCTCCCATAAATGTAAACAAACTTGTTTGTCTTCGCGATTGGCTGAACAAGAAGTAGGACTGAGTGGACTTGTAGGCTCTGAAGTTTTACATAGTTTGGTTTTTGAGTGCAGTTATTTAACAGTCTACATTTGTAATTTTCACTTTCAGGACAAAGAAATTGCACTACAGTACTTGTATGAGGTGAATTGAAAATATTTCTTTTGTTTATCATTTTTACAGTGCAAATATTTGTAATAAAAATAATATACACTGATTTGAACTGCAACACAGAATACATGAAAATGTATATGAAAATATATGAAAATGTAGAAAAAGATCCAAAATATTTAATAAATTTCAATTGGTAGTCTCTTGTTTAACAGTGGGATAAAAACTGCACTTAATTGCGATTAATTTTTTTAACCGTGGTTAATTTTTTGAGTTAATCATGTGAGTTAACTGCAATTAATCAACAGCCCTAACGACAACCCCTTTTTCAGCGTCACAGCTACCAAACACAAAACTAATAACAGGTCTTAACTCACTGGCATATCAAGTGCTACATGACATATTCCACAAATAATCTGAGCTATGGATTTGAAAACTCAAACATACATAGGGATGTGGTCTGCCTCTAGTGGAATTCTCTCATCAAAGTAAGAGACAGACTTGTTAATCATTGAGCATCACATCTGGAATAAGAGAGCACTGCATAGCCAAAATAAACTTACATAACCTTGGAACTTTTGTAACTCTGATCAATCCCCAGAACAGCTAGCCCTACAGTACTGGCTCTTTTACTACTGGATTCATTTACAGAGACTAGTTTATTTGATTTTTTTAAAAATATATTTTGAAAATATCCAAGATGGCATTTAGGGTTAGAACTAGCTTCCTCTTTTTCTTCACACCTGGTAGCTCTTCTCTTTAAGCCCTTGCTTATTGACTGAAATGATCTAACCAGGTGGAGGGTGCAGGGCAGGGATACGGGCTGGGGGCTGCTCTCAGCCCCCCATCCCAGGCAGCTGGAGGGTCCACAGCTCCCAGACTGCTCTGACTTCTGGCTTGGCTAGCAGAGCTTGACAGTCTGAGATATGGAACTGTAGTGCCACCGAAGAATATACTGTCCTCCCTACTAGGTCCATTTGCTTTGCTGCCCAGTCCGGAGGGGTCAACTTCTCTGGGTGCTGGTGTGCCCGCTCTGCTGCTGCATGGATGACAAGAGAGCTAGATAAGGGGGTGGAAGAGAAAAAAAATCCACCCCCTTATTAAGTACAAAATACCTCCTCTCTGCTGGTTATGTGTGGGGGCACAGGAGGCATGGGTGTGCCACACTACCCGCGCTGGTTGGAGAATGGCCTTGTTAATAGGTAGCTTGGAGAATGTCTAGGAGCTTATGGTGCTGGGCCTGAACCTCCTCCAAGGGAATCCCCAAGTCCACTGGAGCATGTCCTGGTATTGACGGTGGTCATCTGGCGGAGAGCGTGAGAGGGAAATAAGCACCTCATCCGGCAAAGAGGAAGCAACTGTGGGGACTGTCAGTGATGGCTGCTGTACAGGGGGGTCCGAATGGTCCCGGAACCAAGTGTGCACAAAGTCACATAGTTTCCTCCATTAAAAACTTACGGAGGTGGCGCTCCGAAGCTTCCCAGGTTTGGGGCGGGAAGGACTTGCAAATGGAGCAGTGAGCTGTGATGTGAGCCTCACTAGGGCAATAAAGGCACCTCTGGAGCTTATCACTCACAGATAACGAGCGCGGGCAGGACGCACAGTTTTTAAACCCCAGGATCTGGGGCATAGTCCCTGTGGGGGGGAGGGGTAAGTCCTCAAATGAGGAAAGAACTTCGCTAACTCAACTATTTACTTTAAAACTACTATCTATAACTATATACAACTATCTAGAGCAACAGTAGTCACTCTCAGGCTATGTCTACACTAGAACTTTCATTGGTAAAACTTTTGTCGGTGTGAAAACAACACCCCCCTGACTGACATAAGTTTCACCAACAAAAGTGCCAGGGTAGACTGTATTATGTCAGTGGGAGATGCTTTCCTGCTGACATAGATACTGCTGCTTGTTGGGGCTGGCTTAAGTATGCTGACGGGAGAGCTCAGCTACGTAGGAGACTTAGTAAAAGCTAAGAGCATGAAGGAACAAGGGTTCTGACTCAGGCCAAGCAGCGGTAAGAGGGAACTGCAGAGGTGTCGATCCATACTGCCTATTATACTCTCGTCTGCGAGCATGAGGGACGCACTACGAACATGTGGGTCAATGGACACTGCTAAGAAACACAACACTTCCAGACTCAGGCACCTAGTGCACATGTGCATCCACATGTGGAATACCAAATAGGGACCATAATTTGAAGAAGAATCTACATTACATGAGTTATATTGCACAGTATAGCTCATATAATAATGTTGGCAGATAAGTCTGTAGCCAAAGTAGTTAAACAGGGAAGGGGGCAGGTACACAAAAATGATGAACGCCCTTCTTTACACAACAGACACAGCAGAAACGCGACAACCAACAATGTATGGATGTGTTAATACTTTGCTATATTCTTTCGGGTTTAGCGAAGGGATCCTTAAAGTGAGCTTCATGATAGCACATTATGGTAACAAATACCCTCACAACCTGGATAACTGTAATGGCCTTGGACAATCCTATTTGGGTAACTGGCACATTTACTAAATTATAAAACCTCAGATACACACACAACAAAAACTCAAAATCAAAATCCCAGAAACCACAAGGAGGGAAAAATAGAGTTCACTTAATATTTAAAAAGTATTCTTTGCTGCCAAGCCTATTTTTCAAAAACAATCCCCAGTTGCCTCAAGAAAACCATTAATCAAAGAATCCCAGAGCCTGAAAACCACTTGTTCCAATCCACTGCGATAAAGTAGATATATTCCGAAAACAAAGACCTGACTAACACAGTGATCTAGAGAATACGAGAGGGAGTTGAATCTATCTTTGAGACAAAATACACATAACATGTGAGTAATACAAAAGGATAGAGAAATTAAACAGAGTCCTTAAACAAATTCCTTGAGCAGTGTACTGGTATCTCTCCTGAGAGAAACAAATTAGTAGATTCAGTACTGTAAAAGTAGAATCAGTAATATTGATTTGAGCAATTAATGGATCTCCTGGTATCAAGAAGAGTGAGTTACAGTATGGGGTCTCTGTCAATGTTATCTATATAAAACAAGGGAGGGTTTGAGATGCCACAGGTAGGAAATAAAGCAGACTTTATAAGAGCTCTGGAGAGCAGTCTAATTTGAGTTCTAACATGATTGGAAGCAAACAGAGTTGGTTTGTGCTTATTGAGCAGCAGAGTTAACTGCTTAACAGTTAAAATCTTGTTCTAGTTCTAACTTTAATCATAAACCAAAGTGAATCTAGTAATTAGAATCTTACATAATGCAAATAAACATATCCAGGTATGCTATGTGTGAGAGTGGTACATAGCAAAACAAGCTCAGCTCCTCCTATTACAAAGATCTCCAATATTTACAGAAAAGGGACTAGAGATCTTAAATATGCAACATAGTTAGGATCCATGGTGCACAGGGGGTACAGACCTCCTTGGGTATGAACCTCCCAAATCCTGCCCTTGTTCTGCTGCAGGCTGGGGCTATTGTGGCCATGGAAGACAAGTCAGGATTTGCCCCACAAGGTGCAGATCAGGTGAGTATGAAGGCGCTAATTTTACATCATCACTTTTCTGACAATAAGCACACGTTAAAGACTTGAGTTTGATTAAACATTAAACAAACAAACCCTGGAGCATTCAGTGTGCGTGCAATGGAGATCACTTGGAAGTTTGCTTTCATTACAACAGAAAGTACCGTGAGAAGCTTACTGCTAGCCTGGTCATACACAAATTTTCCTTTTTGTGGTGGTGGTTTTTACATTCCTGCAACTATAGCATATTACCTAAACATAATGAACTCCTCCTTATACCTGTTTGCTTAGCAATCGTAATCCGCAACATATTTCCTACCCTCATTCTCTTGAATTACATAAGCTTTCCAGGTCTGATGTGCAGTTGCTAAGCAGTAATTTTGCATGATTTAAAAAAACCCAAATATTGTGAGGCTCACTAGATCATAGAATCATAGAATTCAAGATCAGAAGGGACCATTATGATCATCTAGTCTGACCTCCTGCAAGATGCAGGCCACATAAGCCGATCCACCCACTCCTGAAATAATTCTCTCCCTTGACTCTGCTGTTGAATGCTCCAAATCATGATTTAAAGACTTCTAGTAGCAGATGATTTTTCTTGTTACAATATATCTATAATAAAAACATTTCAGAATGTTCATCAGCGTGCAAAAACTAGGTCAGTACCCCAGAGAATATATGCCTTTTAGGAGCTTTTACTTGGTCTTCTGCCATTTAAAAAGGCAAAAAAAACCCCAAAAAAATGTGGTATAACACTAAAACGTTAATAATAGGGTTCCCTCCTACCAATGTATTGCAGGGGTAAGCAGAAGTTCACTTTATTGCCTCAGAAGGGTGGTTGGCTCTTTTCCCTCTGACTGAACTATCTGTTTGTTGCAGTCTCCAGTTTTCCACAATGCACATTTGCACTTAAGATGACTGCCGCTAGCTTGGTTTGACAGCACAACCACCACAACTTCAAGACAACATAAATCATGACTCTTTTGATCCCCAGGCGGGGGGAGATGTGGTGCGATATTGTAGCAATTTTCTTAATCTCTAGGGAAGAGGGATTTGATTGCATTCCTCTCCAGCACTATTTAACAGCTGATCCAGAAGAACTACAGTGGCTTTAGAAGAGTCTGTCTCCACCTTCCCAGATAGCAGATATACTCATCATTCAAATAAATTGATAGAGGAATGATTGTCTTGCGGTGAAGGCACTGGATTAGGATACCGGAGATCTAGGTTGACGTCCCAGTTCTGTCATAAGTTTCCTACTAGACCTTGGGAAGTAACAATTTTCTTGTGCCTCAGTTCTCCCATCTATAAAATGGAGATAATATCCTTACCACAGAGGTGTTGTGAGGATAAATAGGTTGTACTGAGAAACGCTGGTGATGGGGGCATATCAGTATCTACAGAACTAAACAGTACTAACTTCATACCAGAATATATATATTTACTAGTATCATTGATATCATTAATGCTGCCAACATACAGAGTCACAAGATCATAGATGATAAAACAGGAAAGGTACTCACATACATGTGTTATAGGAACCTAAATGGAACAGAATATTAGCTCATCCAGGCTATCTGCCTGAAAATTCAGGCACATTGCTCAGGGCCAGCCCACAACATTTTGGCACCTGAGGCAGGGAGCTCAAATGACGCCCCCATGCCCTCTTGCTTGGGCCAAAACTTTGAAAGGTCTCAATTCTGCCTTCTTCCTCTTCTACTCCTCTCATGGTACTGCTCTTCTACCTATCCCAATAAAGGAGAACTAACAACTTAAAATGCCTTGTTCAAAAATTTTAAGTAACACTTAACTTTCAAATGCCTGAATAGCAAATGTAACTTTTCTTGCCTGCTTAATAAACACAGGCATTTTTATCTGTTTGAATAATCAAAGTGGTGCTTTCCGTGCCTTCTTGGTTGCAAAGATTTGAACTGCTTCCTGAAGGTCCACAGTCTGGGCCAGCTCATGCTTTACTGAGATGGTTGCAAGGCCGACCAGCCTCTCCTGTGTCATTGTGGAGAGTAGTTGTGTCTTTATTAACTTCAGCTTGGAGAAGCTATGTTCTCCACAGGCAACTGTTACAGGAAGTGTTAGTAGTATGCGCAGAGCAACAAAAGCATTTGGAAAGAGGGTGATCATCTTATTTGTGCACATATATTCCAGAACAGCCTTTGGAGTTGATCCTGCTGAAAAGTATCTTGAAAGGGCTTTCAGTTCATCACCTAAATCACTCGCATCAATATCGCACATACCATCATGTGTCAACACTGTCTCTAGTGCCCTGCATTGCTAGTGTAGGTCTTCTTCAGGTATAGTGAGGAATTTTGGAATATCATACAACATCCCAAATATACTGCTGTGTTCCTTGAGCTGCATGAAACGTTCTTCAACTGACTGTATTGCACAATCTAGCACCTGGTTAAAGAATTAAACTTTGAACTGTTCCTTGGGGTCTCTTATGGGATTATCCCATGCCTCGTAATCAAAATGTCGTCTTCTTCAGTGACTCTTGTATTCCTGAATGGGTGGGAAAATAGCTTCAGTGTGAAGTTCCTCTGCCAACTTATGTGCACTCTTCAGAACGTTTTGAAATCCCTCATCTGACCGGTAAGACTGTAGGTATGACTTTGCTTTGTACAGTTGTTCCATTGCTCCAGATATATCAAGATCAACACCTTGGAGTCTCTTGCTTACAGCATTTATTTCAAACAGTATGTCATGCCACAACACTAAGCCACACAGAAATTTGAAGTTATGTATGTTTCTGGTGATTCCATTTCCCTCTGCCACTGTTCTCACACAAACAGTTCTTGTCATAGCATTATCCTCCATATTGGCAACTATGGCATTATCTATCTTCTCAATTTGGTGTTTGATAAGCTTTATCGCCTCCACTCAACTTTCCCATCGTGTGGCACTCAGTGGTTTCAGTGTCAGAGAGGATGTTCCCAGATGTTGCTTCAAAATTTGCCATCGATGAGTTGATGCAGAGAAAAATACATAGATGCTTTGAATTACATTAAAAAATTCAGCAGCCTCACTAGAAGCTGCTGCTGCATCACTGACCACCAAGCTCAATGAATGAGAACTGCTTGGGACAAAAAAAGCTCGAGGGTTTAACTCTTGGATCCGTGTCTGCGCTCCTCTGTTCTTTCCTCTCATGTTGGCACCATTATTCGTAGCCCTGACCTCTCATGTCAGCAATCACAATTCCCGTATCTGCTAGCTTTTTAAGAAGCACATTTGTCATACCAGCTCCTGTAGTATCATCAATGTCAATAAATTCTAGAAAATGCTCTTTGACAGTCACCATTGCAGGGACATTTTCACTAGGTCCTGTTGTTGTTACAAAATGCACCATTAAAGTCATTTGTTCCATATGGCTGATGTCAGGTGTGCAGTCCAGAATAACCAAGTAATATCTTGCTGACTTCGGATCTGCCACAATCTTCTGTTTGACTTTTGTTGCCAGTAACTGTATGATCTCATTTTGAATTGTTTTTCCAAGGTAGGGGTGTGTGTATGGTGGTGACTATTCTTAGATGCTCCTGGAGGGAGGACAGCATCAAACTCAGCCATCAGCTCCACAATTTTAAGGAAGTTTCCATTGTTTGGCACATACAGCTGATCTGAAGTGCCACGCAGTGCTAGGTTTTGGGTAGCAAGCATTTGCACAATGGCAATGAGCCTTTTCAGAACATTTTGCCAGTAAAGAGACTCTGATGCAATCTTCTCTTGATGCTGATCATCTAAGGTGGCCTTTAACCTTAGTCTCATCTCAAGCTCTTTCCATCTATGGAATGCTCTCTGATGATTTGCTGCCTTCTCATGGCATGCCAGATTTCTAGCCAGATTTTTCCAGTCCTTTGTTCCTGTACAGCCCAATGTGTCTAGAACATTAGACTGGAAGAGTTTGCAACAAAAACAGTATGCAGCATAAGAAATGGCCTCTCCACTTTGTCACCATTGGGGATTTCATGCCAGTAATGTGTTGGATGGAAACTTCTATTTTCATTGTCTTTGGGGAACATGAAGTTTTTCACTTGCTGTGGCCGATGCAGTACAAGGAAGTCCCTCAGGCTGCTGCTCAAGTGGGTCCACAGTCCTGGATCATCTAGACTTAAGGAACTAAACTCAGCAGCAGCTGTTATTGCCCCTCCACCACACTCTTCTCTGATCTACACTTTTCTTCAGGAATGTGCATGGTTACATCCATTTGAGATGGAGATATGGATGCTGCAGTAGCTGCCAGGTCACCTGCACTCTGACTAACTGGAAGTTCAGGCATCTCCTCACCACTCACATCCTCACTGGGGCCGGAAGGCTCACCGTGAACATTTGTGTCTATGTATCTCAGGAAAGCGCCTTCCTGCTTAGATAGAAAAGCTTCCTTTGCTTGCTTTCTTTTTCTGAATGCTGCCCCACTGACTGCTGATCTGTGCCAGCTATAGTGGCTCTCAACACTCAATTGAAGGGGACAAAAAAAGCAGGCCGGTAGCAGGGCCTGAGTGAGGGAAGATATCAGCATTTTAAGGGCCTAACTGGCTCCTACTACTTCAGTTGACTGCCTGTTCGCCTCAAGAGGGTTCTGGGAAGCAGCAGGAAACAGGAAGCTCCCTGAGAAGCTGGTGTTAATCAGTCCAGGCTCCTGGGGGTGATAGAGAGGTATATAAGAGGCTCCTCCTCCTCTATCTCCCTGCAGCTCCTGCTGCTTTCTGTTATTCCCTCTCACCTTTTCTCCTGCCTGCCTGTTATGTCTCTTGTGTCCTCCTTCCTCCAGCACAGCACTCCACCATCTCTGTGCATCTGGAGCACAGAGAATACATATACATCAGCAGCAGACACAATTTTCTACACTCTGGGTCCTACTGGCGCCCCCCAACATAGTCTGGCACCTGAGACGGTCACCTCAGTTCACCTCATGGTAAGGCCAGTCCTGACGTTGCTCTCTGTACATATTCTAGTATTTGGACCAGTCTAGATCTAAATGGCTCAAGCAATGATGCTGTCACTATTTCCTTTGAGAGATTATTTTGCAGTTTATTATACCTCACAGACAAGAAGTTTTTTCTGATAACTTAAAATTTCCCTTTTTTTTCATTTCATGCTATCACTACTAATTATGCACCCAAAATTTCCCCTGAACAATTCCTCCCTAAACTTCTCTATTTTATCTTTATTTTTCCCTGTTAGAGACAAATTTTAAAAAGTCATGCAGTGCCTTAGCTATTTCTGAGTCATTAATTTCATCCTCTTTCTCTGCCCCTATTAATGGACTTACTTTCCCCTAGTACTATTCCTACATGCCCCTTTGGTTACAATGAACTTATTCGGCTTCTTTTCCCTTATATTTTCCCCACAAATTGGACTGAGCAGTCTTTCTTGGTTTTTCCTTTCCCATCTCCAGAACTGGCTTCTTTTTAAAACTCAGATCTGTAAGCAATCCCTCATTAAGCCCATGGATTTTAAAACCTGACCTGCAGTCCCATACATTTTTCCAGGATTGTACTTCTCTTAGGCAGGCACAGGCAGTCCTGCTGAATTATGTCACCTTAATGTAGTGGTTTTGGAATGTGGACAATCACTTTACTTGCGGGGTTTGAAATCCAAACAGGTCTCCAGGGATTAAAAGTCAATCAAATATTTTAATAGTTGTGCTAGTCCCACAAAGCCCCTTTCCCTATTACTAATGCAAATTAGGGCCCAACCATGTGAATGTAAGGTACAGCTTTGTAAATGAAATGCTACAAGTATATTTCAAGCACTGAAAAGCAAGTCAGTAACCACCTAATGTACATTTAATACATTGTGACAAAACTTAATGAAAAATAATCACCTTACTGAAATGACTTTAATTAGCTTTATTATTTAAAAGAGGAAAATCATTTCACATTAATGGATGAAGCATGTAAAATTAAATAGAATAAATTCACATATTTTACTGTAGATGACTGTACATTCCAGAATGTGCTTTCCACTCCGGTGTTTGGGTAAGTACATCTTTATCAGAAACATTCTGACAGTCTTAATTATGCAGACTCCACAGCCCTGAGATTATTTGTTGCTTAACACATTCAGAGGTTTTAATCATCAATATTTGGTGTGTATTTTCATCTATCTATAGTCACGTTTTGTGATCGAGGGAAAATAGCATGTGCTTATTACAGGAGAGAAACATATACATGAACCAGAAGTCCATATGTATAGGAGTTGCAGAGAAAAATCTTAATTACTCATGATCTAGCTCTAAAGAGGGATGTGTATACAAAGGAAATTAAGCAGAGAGCCGAACCCCGCCCTCCTCTTAGAAGCTGATGGCAGTTTAGCTTCTTTCCATTCCTGGGCCAGTCTTCCCAAGGTTGCCCATGACTATGGGTGCCTTTCTAAAGTTGGTTGTGGGCCCTTAGATTGTGGTATGTTGGGCTAATTTTACAGTTGCACATGGCTTTTTGAGGCAATATGCATCAGTTTCTAAAGACTGAACACTTCCCAGGCTAGATAATTCCTATCATCCCAGGGAGGAATGGCATTTCCAGCACCAGCAGCAAACAGGAATGTGCCCAGGGCAAGTTCAATAGCAGCTTACATGAACACCCCCTTGCTCATTGGCTGTTGCTTACTGAGAGTCCAATCAATGTCTGATATTTTGGGTTTGTTTTCTCCAACTCAGTTTGGATCCAGTCCAGTTTTCTTCTGAGCAACTGGCAATGTTGCTCTAGATGTGCCAGTGCTTCTAAAGGCTGTTCTGAAAAGTGAGGCATACAATCATTACTGTCAACAGCATCAATCTGTTAGCACACTTGGACCGGATGAGTGGTGTACTTCATATTGGAGAAATCATGGATAGACAAAGGCTGATAAAATTATCCGAATTACTCCTGTTTATCATGCACTTCCTGCAATATGCCTTGAACAGATGGATTTTGCACAGACAGGAATTCGGAACAAAAGTTTTCACTGTGTGTCCTTTGGACAATCCATTAAAACCTACTCTGCCAAAGGATATATCTACACTGCACATGAAAGTGTGATTGTAGCATGGGTAGGCATATGTGTGCTAGCTTTAGTCTAGCTAATGTGAGTTACGATAGTAATGATGTAGACATAGTGGCATGGGCTTCAGCACAGGCTAGCCACTCAAGTACAGTCTGTTGTGGAACCAGGGTCTTAGATGCTAGTCTGTACCATGTACACTACTTGTGTTGACTAGATTAAAGCTCGCATGGGTAAACTGATCCATGCTACAGTCACACCTTCATATGCAGTGTCAACATACCCAAAGTGTCATTACAACAGGATTGCCAGCGCACAGGGAAGTCCTGTGATGACCTCTTCTCTGGCCACACTATGCTGGCTGCTGAGAATTGTTTGTACGGGACTATACCAGCTCAAGCACATTGGAGGATGTCCTTACAAAAGGTCAATGCTCACATTGCTATCTATGCTGGCTCTGAGTGTGTTATGCACAGGCAGCATGGTGAAAAGCAATCCAAATGCTGGGAAGCATCTGAGATAACACATTTACAGGTGCAGCAGTTCAAACAAGTCAAGAACACATAAAAGCCAGCAAAGATTATTTTTTAAAAAAGATCATGGATCTAAAGATGATTTAGGAATACAACACTGGGAGGGCATTGCACCAAAGACCTGAGAATTGGGGATGTTAGAGCAATGTGGTATATCAGCAGTGTGTGTATTAGGTCATTTACACAGGGGAGAGAGCCCATGGGACCATTAGAGTAGCACAGTATACATCCAGCAGAGGGCGTATGGAGCTGTTAGAGCAGTGCATTAGAAAAACAGCAGAGGGGATAAGGAGCCATTAGAGCAGCCGGGTATGAACATGGCAGAGGGCACATGAAGCTGTTACGGCAGCGCCGTATAAATCCAGCAGTGAGTGCTGTGACAGATAAGATTGGAACAGGCATATCTTTGAGCCTTTTGTATTAACTTTAGCAATGTTATCTGCAGTGCTCCAGTCCTAAAAATAAAAGTATTGGACAGCTGTTCTGGCTTCCCAAAAAAGTACTGGAATGGTGCATACTTTTTACTGCACACCAGTAGCCTGAGCCATAAGGGAAGGAGACCATGATGAAACTCATGGTGAAGAGCAGCATCCTGGCCAGGCTCTGAGTCCAGAGCAGCAGGTCCCACTGGTACTGGCACACCAGGCTCAGTTAGGCAAACCACACCACTACCAGGACACACATGCTCAGAAAGCGCTTTTGCAACAGAAGGTGCCCAGCAGGCAGCAGTAGGCCCAGGTCCTGGCCTTGGGCATCCCAGGATCCACACTGTCTGTCTTGGGCAGCTGGCACAGCAATAGCTCTGAGTGCAGCAGCCTGTTCTGCACCTGGCATGGCCTAAATGGGAGCCCACCAGTCTCTGCTGGGATGCAGCCTGCTGGTACTCCCCCTCCCACTACTCTGCCAGTGGATAAGGTCCCTGTCTGGCCGACTAGGCAGCTGTGTACGTGATTGCCCGGGAGAGGAGCTGGAGCCCAGTGCTTCCAGAGTGCCACATCCTGAGCGTGCTGGGCCCAGCCAGCTGTAACCCAGCAGCACACTCCACTGAGCAGGGAGTGAGCCACCACTAGGGTGACCAGACAGCAAGTGTGAAAAATCAGGACGGGGGTGGGGAGTAATAGAAGCCTATATAAGAAAAAGCCCCCAAAATCAGGATTGTTCCTATAAAATCGGGACATCTGGTCACCCTAGCCACCACACCAGGCCAGTCCCCACTTCCTGAAGCCTCTGGGCAGGGGTGGCTGCTCACTCATCACTTTGCCATGGCCCAGCTCCCACAGCACAGAAGAGACTGACCACTGATGGGGGCGGGGGGAGGCAAGTGGTCACACTTCTCTACCCACCGAGCACAGGCTCACAGGGCTGGGAGCACTAGCAGTGCTCAAGTCCTTCCTAAGAAAGGAATACTGGAGCAGCGGCCCAGCGCGTTGCTGCATGACTCAAGTGCTGCTTGCTTGTGAGCCAGGGATTGTATGCTGGCTGGCTGGCGAGGGTTGCTCAACCCCATCCAGGAACTAAAATCAGGGAAGGGGTAATTACTGCAGACCCTGGGACAAGAGAAGGCCCCACTCCCGGTGAACTGCATATACTGGTTCAAGAGACTCAGGAGACAAAGACAGAGCTCGTGGCAGAAAGAGCCAAGCTAAAGTGAGCGAGGGCCCTTGTTCTGATCCAGCTGAGATGAACCTTTGCCCATGGGGGTCAAACCCAGCTGAAGGGCTGGAGCCTGCCAGGATCTCCACATGGAGGATGGGAGTGTTCTGGTTAGGCCAGACCCTCTGCATAATCACTGGAGCTAAAGCCCCACCCCCTGGGCAGGACGGGGAGGGGGCAGGTCCCTGATGGGGGCGGAATCAGCCATGCAATCACCTGATACTGTGCCGGGCACTTGCAGCCCGTGGAGGGGCACATGGGCCAGGAGCCTGGCCAGCTATTCCTCAGACCCCACCGGTGCAGGAGTTCACTTGAGCCTGCCATAAGGCACCCGCAGCTCCTCTCTCCTGCCTAGCCCTGGGGATGGGTGGCTGAGGAGATGCTCTAGGTGTGTTTCTCTGGCTAGGGCCACTCTAGGCTTTATCTCTGTGGTTGGAGGCCGCCAGGTCTCCCTTCTGTGACTTGGCTGGGGTCTCTGACCAATGAGATGTAGCTTAGAGCTTGGTTCCCCCAGCTTACCCCAAGGCTTGGGTCCTGCTACGTGGTGCTCTAGTCCTCATGCCATGCCCTGGACGAGCAGCTAGAGCCCCAGGCATCCTGGGAGCAAGGGGCACCCAGCTATGGACCAGCAGCCCAGCCCCACCCCCTTCCCAGAGCTGTCAGCTGCAGGAACAAGTAACTCAACCACAGCCTTCCACCCAATCCAAGAGGAGGAGCAAGCAGAGATCTTTCAGCTGTAGCAGGTTTGCCGTACTGCCTCTCTTCACTGACAGCTGTGCAAGTCAATGTAAAATCTGCTGTGTAGCTCCACTAGGCCAAGTGAGCTGCATGCCCCAGGGACTCCTTGCATTCTCCAGCTGCTACCAACAGGCTCCCCATATGGAACCCTCCCATCCCCCTGTATTTCAGAGACTCCCTGCAACCATGGGCAGTGTGTGCACCACCATTTCAATTCCCCCCCAGCAACCAGCCTTCAGCATGAGCTCTCCTTCCAGGCCAGGGCCTCAGGGTGCCCCCCCTCTTTCCACCTTCTTCCTCATGGCAGGGTCTCTGTGTGCCCTCCTTTCCCCCCCCTCCAGCTCCATCACTCCATGGGGCCCACTTTCTTCCTCTCCATTTCCATTCCCCCACTCTGGATCCCTGCTTCCACCTCTGCCCACCCAGTTTCCAGCAGTGCCAATTTCAAGACAACAAAAGTCATGACCGACCCCCGCCCCAAAATCACGATGGGCCTAAAAACCATGATTTTTTAAAAACAGACTATACTGTGGTGTTTGGTCACTCTCCCAGATTCATTGGGTAAGGTGATTTTGGCCCCCACTGCAGGAGCTCCCACCTCAACATCTGCCTGTTCTCTGCTCAGCAATTAATCCTGCATCCCCATCTCCAAACCACACCTGTCCCCTCATCAACCTGCTGCATCCGCCCTGCCCACCCTTTGCCATCCGTTCAGTGCCCCAGCCTCACCTCTGCTTCTGCTGGGTTCTTCACACACACCCCAGGGCCGGGGGGCTGCAGTGGGGCCTCCTCTCCCCCCTACCAGGCTAGGGAGGCAGCTCCAGGGGTTTTCATCCCTTCCATCCCTCCCCTGGCTGGGTGCTGCAGTGAGGGACGGGGGAGGAGTGCCCCCTCTATTGCTCATGGGCGGGAGGGAGAGCGGAGCTGCCCTAGGCTGCTGGGATCTTTCTGTCCCCCTGCGCCCCTTGTGAGAAGGGCTTCAGCTTGCAGAGGGGATGGGCGAAGAGCGCTTCCTGCTTCCCACAGCACCCATGGTTGGTTGCTCTGTCCTAGGAGGTGGGCAAGGAGGGTAGGCAGCCAATCGGAAGGCTCACATCTGTTAGCTAACTGGAGCTTCTTGCGTTGTTGCCAGACTGGCTCCAGCCCCGACTGACGAACATCTGTCACAAGAGAAAAAAATCCCATGAGTTGGCAACATGGGTTCCCCCCACCACACTCCCTGGGTCCCTGCTTCCCTCATCACCCCACCCCCCATCCACTTTCCCCCACACACTCCCCATTGATTCCCTACTTCCCCCATCACCATCAATTAGACCCCAATCCTCTGAGTTCCTACTTCCTCCTCCACTCCCCCGGTCCCTGCTTTTTCCACCACCACTGCCCAACCCTTTAGTTCCTAACCTTCCTACCCCCCCTTATCCCTCTGAGTCCCCATTCCCCTCCCCCAAATCCCCTCTTCCCTCGTTATAAACATTCCCTGTAAAGAGTTCTCCTTTTTATTTCTTCTCTTTTTGTTAGATTCCAGGCTACAGATAATGTCTCTAGGCAGCAGATTGAGCTGCTGCCCCTGATACATGGAGGCAGCAGCATGGGGCAACAGAGAGATTGTTCTGTCTGCAACACCAGGCAGTTTGGGCCTCCACCATTCCCTGCCATTTCGAAATGGATTGTTGCAGTGTTCCAAAGTGATCTTTTTACAGACTGAGAAATGCCACTGAGTTGAGCATCAGACCTTGCTTTGCTGCTCCATAAATGCAAATCAGAATGGTAACATTTGCCATCCAGTGTGCACTCACTTTGCATTTGTGTAAATGATTACACACATGCAAGGCAATGGAAAATCAGGTCCAATATATTTTAGGAGGTGAAGACCTGATATAGTCACATATTGCACTTGGACAATTCTGGTCTGCCATTTTTGGTGACGAGTGAGTCAGAAAGCTTAACATGAAAAAATTTGGTGTGTTTGTTTGGTTTTTAGGGCTGTGATTACAACGGTACAGAAAATTCCAACAATACCAAACAAAATTCATTGGAGTACCAGTCTTATAGAAATTGTGAAAGCTGAGAAAATAGTGCTTGTAGGTTTACTAAAACTTACTGGTATGACTCTTGGTGTTAACCTGCTTAGAGACATGCAGTCAGAGTCTACGCTGTTGGATGGAATAATATTGCTTTGTCACACTCAGGAGCATTTCTAGAGAATAAAATGTGAATACATGGAGTGGCTGTATCATTGGTACTGCTGAAAGGCTGATAAGCAATTTGTATGCATTGCTCTGCCTTAGATTGATGCATTATTTATCATTTTTGGTCATTTACCTTCATATGGATGAGATGGGGAAGCGGGAGGGGGAGAGGAGGACAGAAGTGTCGGGGTCAGTGTTGAACAATTTAAGCCTGAAGCAAATATAGTTTGGTATATTTGTAAATAAGTAGTGGATTCACCTATTCTGGCCACCTATATTTGTGTAACTGTAAATTGCAATACTGGCCTATATACAGGCAAATAACTACACATTTTTTGAAAAATTCATAGAAAGTTAGTTGTTAATAGTACTGGAGGCTTTGCAGTACTTCATTAGTTTTTGGTTTTGTTTTTTAAGAGGTGCTGAGGAGCTCTTGAAAAATGTTCTGGATGATGATTAAAGAATTTTGCAAATAAAATAATCATGAGAATTTGCTGGGAACCTTAAGAAGTGTCAGACTCCAAGCTATTTAGATTGGGAATGTCCTACCAAAAAAATAACAAATATAAATTGTCTCTTTTCAGTCAAAGGTCATTCAATATATTCGAGTGCCAAAATACCACACATCATTCAAATAGCTCAACAAGAAATGAGTCGAGATTTTATTTTGTGAACATAAATGTGAAAACAAAGGCATTGAAAATATTTTCATTAATTAAAAAAAACCCCAGCACAATGTGAGATTTCTAATAGCAAAATTTAATAAATTAATATATGCATGCCAGATAAAAATACAAAATTACAACTGAAACAACAATAAAGGAAATATTGTACAGTGTTGCAGATTTTACTGCAACCACGATAAAAGACATGAAGAATTACTTAAAGTGACAAAGTACACATTTTGTTTCTGTTCAAAACAAATTACTACATGATAAAAGAACTGAGAGAAACCAGGAAGAAATCACCCAAGAAAGTGGGAAAAGAATGATAGGAAATGTCAACATACAGCCAGAAGCCCCATTTCACAGAAATCATTCTTTTTTAGTATCAGAAACCAATTACATAGAACATAAAAGCAAATTCACAATAGGTTTACACTGAGAAACATGCTAAATTACAATCACAAACTATCCAGAACAAAGATGCTTATAAAAGATGCTGCATCAGTTCTCTTGTTTCTTTTGCAGAAGGAGCTTCATCAAAACAGGGAGAACAGGAAGCCAATCATGCAATAGAGCTTTAGATTTTTGTTTTAAACATGATAAACACCCAGGATTACTAGTACTGGAAAATGTGTTAACCTTTTTTCAACATCAGCTGAATGGCACTACAGAAGCGACACAGAGTTCCTTCATTTTTATCCTGTATACATCAAAAGCTCTAGCAAATATGGAATTCAGCTACAAGAGCCAGTTAAATTACATTAAAATATTCCTTCCTCCACAGAATATTGTTGTTTCCTTTTTTAGAAAGAACAAAACAAAATATTCAAAATAAAATGTCTTCATTTTTTATAAGCATCTCCACCACAAGTCTCTGGTAACGGATATCATTCAGTGCAGCCATTGCATCTAGTTCTGGTGCTCGCATAAGGGTTGGTCCAAAAACAATGCCAAGATTCTCTGCATTCATGAGATTCTCCTTTTCATGAAGGGTTACCCTGTAAAGGAGGACAATGTTAAACACAAGGCACGTCATACCAAATATTGGTGGATGACACGGTGCACAAAGACCAGCTCTAACAAAGATGCTAAGTCAGTGCTTTGGCAGGCTTACCCCACATCCCTCCTTGGCTGCATCACACAGCTCTTGGGTTCCTAATAGTGTAGGGTTATAAACTGCTAGTGCAGCTTTGCCACCACTTGTAGCAACTTCCTACTGCTGGTTATCTGGTTATCCACCAGTGCCTGTTCCAAAGCTCACGATCTGCTATTATATTATCTTTGGGTGGACCACGGAGTATAATTTACCACGTATGCACACAGAGCAGAATATATAGAGTCTTCTCAGACAGTATATGGTTAAGAAGTGCGGAGACACAGAATAAATGTCTCCCCAAATTCTGGTTACTGGCATAACAACAGTAAACAAAATGCCGTCTAGAGACACTAAACTTCTGCTTTGGTTTATGGCAGTTAATTGCCTTTTTCAATAAAACAAATTCAGATTTGTAAATGAGTTTGTTCACAGACTAAACAAAGGACTTAATATACACTGCTGCTTTATCATAAAACAAATCTCCAGAAGGATTCTTTTAAATGACTAAATATCCATTGGTAGGAAGTTTGTGGGTTATAAAAACACTTATGTTCTTTCACATTGCTGAACTATCTAATCTCCTATGCTGAATAAAAGCCCTTCAGGCATATACAATAGTTGTCAGAATTTGGTGTCCTCTTTTTTTGACATATTATTCTGGCATTTCCAAAACTCTGCTTCCTAGTTTATGATTCCAAATAAAGGACCAATGGCTAATTAGCTAAATTTTGCAACAAGCCAGTGAGCTAGCTGTTCCCTCACTACAACTCTTTTCAGTAAGTATATTAAACAACAGAAACTAAAAATAATGGAAATATTATAAATTGTGTTGCCCCTTCCTCCTCATACTTAGCAAATGCCAGCAGTGTAAGAATTTATAAATTGACCTGCTAATCAACAGATCAGCAACAACCCTTGAACAATAGGATATGAAAAATCAGCTTTACAAGTAGTCTTTGCTACTGGTCTTCCATTCCTCAGGCTATACTAATACATTCATTTGAAGTTCCATTGAAATAAGTGGACACTGACATATCTGGTCCAGAACATGCAGCAACCCTGGGGTTGCATTTTGCTGGACATACTCAGCAGACTCAACAAATCCTACAGTGCAACTGTGTTTTCACTAAAAAGACTTAAAATGAAGCTATTTATATGGCAAGAAATGATTATTCATGACAATAGGTACATGTTAACAATAGGTACATGTCACAAATTAAAATGGGCACAGTAGCTAATATGCCAATTCTATTTTTTACTCAATGATTTTGTATATACTTTGACAGCTGAAGGGAATAGTTTCTTGCCATGTAGATATTTATAGTACCTACAAATAGAGTAAAAATTGGTTAGGCATATTATTATTATTTGCATCCAAATTGTGGGGTTTTTACTGGTCTAAGTCCTTAAGGCCTATGGAGAGTGCAGAAGGTAGGAGAAAGCACAGTGTCTGTGTATCTGTTTTAGTGTATTTTAATACTCTGTTCTTTTAAGACATACAGTAACTCCTCGCTTAACGTAGTAGTTATGTTCCTGAAAAATGTGACTTTAAGCGAAACGATGTTAAGCGAATCCAATTTTCCCACAAGAATTAATGTAAATAGGGGGGGTTAGGTTATAGGGACATTTTTTTCACCAGACAAAAGACTATTACACCTCTACCTCAATATAACGCGACCCGATATAACTCGGGTTCACATACAACGCACTAAAGCTCTCGGGGGCGGGGCTGCGCGCGCTGGTGGATCAGTGCATCAGTCTCCAACACTGCTCTGAGCGGCATGTTAAGGGTGGGGGGCAGGCAGGAGGGCAAGCGGGGTGAGGAGGCGAATGGGGAGGTGAGCGGCAGGCAGGAGGGGGGGTGAGGAGGCAGGCGGGTGGGAAGACAGCAAGCAGGAGAGCAGCAGTTGGGCGGACAGGGAGAGGCGCACCGGACAGACAGTGAGGAGACTAGCGGGAAGACAAGCGGCGAGTGGCGGCTGGGTGGGAAGGAGCGCTGGGCGGACAGTGAGGAGACTAGCGGGAAGACAAGCGGCGAGTGGCGGCTGGGTGGGAAGGAGCGCTGGGCGGACAGTGAGGAGATTAGCGGGAAGACAAGTGGTGAGCGGCGGCCGGGCGGGCAGGAGCGCTGGGTGGACAGTGAGGAGACTAGTGGGGAGGCTGATTTGTCCCAGGCCCCACACCCCTCTAGGGACGGCTCCAACACGCCGAGGGGTTGGATAAGGGGCAGAGGGTCTCAGGGGGTGGTTAGGGGACGAGGAGTGGGGGGGGGGTTTGGATGGGTTGGAAGTTCTGAGGGGTCAGTCAGGGGGCGGGAAGTAGGTGGGGGTTGGATGGGGGCGGGGCCAGGCTGTTTGGGGAGGCACAGACTTCCCTACCCGATATAATGCGGTTTCACCTATAACGTGGTAAGATTTTTTGGCTCCCGAGGACCACGTTATATTGGGGTAGAGGTGTGTGTATATATATCTATACACACACACACACACACACACTGAGTTTAAGTTTTAAACAATTTAATACTGTACACAGCAATGATGATTGTGAAGCTTGGTTGAGGTGGTGAAGTCAGAGGGTGGGATATTTCCCAGGGAATGCCTTACTGTTAAATGATGAACTAGCAATTGGCTGAGCCCTCAAGGGTTAACTCATTGTTGTTAATGTAGCCTCACACTCTACAAGGCAGCACAAATACAGGGAGGGGAGACAGCAGACAGACAGACAGAGACTCTCACAGAGAGATGCACACTGCCTCTTTAAGTATGCTGACCCCACTCTAAGTACACTGCCTTGTTAAGTAGATCAGCAAGCTCCCTCCATCCTGAGCCCTGTTGTGTGTCCCCCCTGCTCTATGGAAGATGGGAAAGCGGGGTGCAGGAGCAGGAGGGAAGGGGGACACCCTGACAGCCCCCCTCTTCCCTCCACCCCCCTCCCGCACAGCAAGCAGGAGGCTCCGGGGAGCAGCTCCAAGGCAGAGGGCAGGATCAGCACATGGCAGTGGGAGGAGGGGCAGCTGAACTGCTGGCCATTGATGGCCTGCTGGGCAGCTGCCACACAGAGAACTTAGGAGCAGGGAGCTGATAGGGGGGCTGCCGGTCCACCTTGGTTCCAAGCCCCCACCAGCCCTGGTTCCAAGCCCCCACCAGCTAACTGCAATGGGTTGTTCTTCCTGCAAGCAGTGGACAAAGCAGGCAGCTGCCAAAGGACATTATAAGGGAGCATGTTCTCTAACTGATCAGCAACATAACAATGAAACAACATTAACTGGGAGGACTTTAAGTGAGTTACTGTATTTAAGTTTGTTTGTTCATTCTGCTATAACAAATGACACTGGAGAGATTGTAGTGCTGTGTTAAATTTACAAAAACAACTCAGAATTTGCTTTATAAAAGCCTGTACAAGGCCCCAAATACATCTGTGGGGCTTACACAGACTCGTGTAAAGGCTACAGATTGGCCTTTGTTTCAGATGAATTCATCTAATTTCTTTTAAAATAAACCACATACCTCTTTAAATGTGCCATGAGATACCTTAAGGTTTCACAGTGTGCAGGTGGCAGTAGTTTCAATGCTTCATGAAGTGTTTCCAACTGTTCATCAGGATCCATGGTTTCTGAAACAGAAACATTTAAATATCAGTGCAGACAATGCCAGACTTCAAGCAGAGAAGTAGAGACACAGTAGGTTTGGGGAGTGACAGGTCTGAAAGGAGCCCTCATGATTAAATCTAACTGTTTATCTCCAGATTATGTCAATGAGCTTTGGTTTTGCTTTAATCAATGTGCCTCCCTCTTTTTCTGGAAGGTCTCTTCTGGAATGACTCTCTCACAACAGTTTCCATGGCTCCCCAATGCACTGTCAAGAACAATGTTAGAGGAGAAGAGCTGTGATGAATTGTGACATGTGAATTCCTGTCCACTAGTAACTGGACTGAGTCCACCAAGACTTTCCTCATGGGTACTGAAAAAGCTGTCAAGATAGTAATTACTACCGACTTGGACTAGTTTTGCACAAGTGACCAAGAGGTGAAATTCTGGGCCTACTCAAGTCTATTCGAGTTTTGTCATTGACTTCAATGAGTCTGAGATTTCATCCCTAGGGGTCCTTTATCTCATTACCAATCACTCTCAGGGCAGGTCTACACTAAGGGCAGGGGTCGAACTAGGGTACACAAGTTCAGCTATGTGAATAGCGTAGCTGAACTCGAAGTACCCTAGTTCGAACTACTTACCCGTCCAGACGCCGCGGGATCGAAGTCCGCGGTTCCAAGGTCGACTCCGCCACCGCCGTTTGCAGTGGTGGAGTACCGGAGTCGACCGGAGCGCGCGGGGAGTTCGAACTATCGCGTCCAGATTAGACGCGATAGTTCGAACTCCGAGAAGTCAAACTCACTGCGTCGACCGGGCAGGTAAGTGTAGACTAGCCCTCATAGATTACCTCATTCCCAGTAAAATAAAATTAAGGCTACTTTGAATTATGACATTGTCAGGTAAACAGGATCATTCACTACATGGTGACAAGAAAAGAGGTACTCATCCTGGGCAGTAACTGTGGTTCTTCGAGATACTATGAGCGCTCTCTTGGTGTGTGCGTGCCCCAGGCACCCTCAATCTGAGATTTTTATTAGCACTGTCCATTCAGCCCTCAGATGTGCTGTTGGTATCCTCATGCCTTGTACCCAGGCTATATCAGGCTGCCTGGATGAACTGCCCCCTCGGTTACTTCTGCACCGCCGAGTCTCAGGAGAAACTCTGAAGTAGAGGTGAAGGAGGATGGGTAGTGGAGCACCCATAGGGGGACACATCTCAAAGAACCACACTTACTGCACAAGGTGAGTAACCTCTTCTTCATCTTTGAGTAGTGTCCCTATAGGTGCTCCACTCTTGGTGACTCCTGAGCAGTGTCCCCAATAGGAGAAAGGGGCTTCAGAATGGAGTCCTGCACAGGAGAGAGAACTGCATTGCCAACGGCAACACCAGACCTGGAGGCATCAACCAAGGCTTAGTATCTAGGGAAGGTATGTACCGAAGACCATGTACTGGCTTTGCAGATTTCTGGAATGGAAATATTTTCAAGGAGAGCCATAGATGTAATGTGATCTAGTTGAGTGTGCTGAAATGCTGATGGGGGTGGAACATTGACAGCCTGGTAGCAAGTTATAATATACTCAGAAATCCATTTAGAGAGTCCCTGGGTAGAAATGGGGAAACCCTTACATCTGTTTGCAATCAAAAGAAATAGTCTGTTGGATTTACAAAACAATTTAGTTCTTTCCAGATAGAAGGATAACACCCTCCTGATATCTAGAGTGTGGAGAACTATCTCCCACTTGAAGTATGTGGTTTTGGGAAGAAAACGGGCAGGTATTTGGTCTGATTTAGGTGAAATTTGGAAGTTACTTGAGGGAGAAACCTGGGGCCACAAGGACACCTTATCCTTGTGAAATGTTATGAAAGGGAAAGTCTGCCATTAAAGCCCCAATCTCTCCGACTATGGGCTGAGGTAGCTGCCACTAGGAAGGCTGTTTTCCTTGATAAATTCAATAAGGAGCAGGTGGCCATTGGTTCCAACAGGGGGTTTGTGAGGCTTTTGAGAACCAAATTCAGGTCCCAAGCAGGCGCAGGAACCTTTATCTCTGGGCAGAGATTCCCCAAGCCTTTCATAAATCTTGTGGTTGTGAAATGAGAGAGGAGTTGAGGGATAGCTGGAAGATCTTCTGGAGGATTGAGAGTGAGGTGAAATGGGTAAGAGAACCATGGTTGCCTCAACCATACTGTGGCTCTGGCCTTTTCCTGCTTGATCTTGTTTATCATCTTGAGGATGAGAGGCGCTGGAAGGCATAAAAGTCTGTCTGTCCAAGGCAAGAGGAGGCGTCTCCCAGTCAATTGTGACCTAACCCTCCCACCTCCCTTGAGCAAAATAGGTGGCATTTTTTGTTTGTGGTTGTGCCGAAAAGGTCTCCTTCTGGAAACCCCCAAGTCTGAAAGATTCTGTGTAGAACCTCATAATCCAACTCCCATTTGTATTCTTGGGAGAAGCACCTGCTGAGTGTGTCAGCAGTGACATTCTGTACATCACTGCTGAAATCCTTATGTGATGCTTTATGCACCAATTCCACAACTTTATGGCTTTGGTGCAGAGGGAAGGGGATCTTGTCCCTCCTAGTTGATTGATATAAAACATGCAGGCTACATTGTCTGTCATAACTTTGATAGATCTGCATCTGATGAGAGGTAGGAAATGCATACAGGCATTTCTGATCGTTCTGAGCTCCAGGAGGTTGATATGGAGGGTGGTCTCTTGAGGTGACCATTTGCCCTGTGCTATCAGGGAGCCAAAGTGCACCTCCCAACCCAAGAGAGATGTGTCTGTGGTTAATCACTGTTGGTGCAATTTGGAGGAAGGAGACCCCCTACATAGTGATGAATCTTCAACCAGTCTAGGGAATGCTTCACCCACTGGGATACTGATGCCTGTTTGCCTAGACTGTATCTGTTTGGTGAGTAAACCGTTCTGTGCCGCCCCTGAAAACAGCGGAGGTGTAATTTTGCATGCTTTGTCACGGAAGTGCAAGTGGCCACGTGACCCAGAAGTTGAAGGCAGTTTCTGACTGAGGTCTGGAGACTGTCAAGAATTGTTTTGACAAGGCTTGATAATATCTGGAACCTATCGACGGGAAGAGGTGCCTTGGATGCCAGGGAAATACCACTATAGTCTGGTGAAGCAGGTAAGCAGCCACTACTGACAGAACCTTTGAGAATACTCTCGGAGCAGAGAGGCTGAAGGGGAGCACTTGATACTGGAAATGATTCTAGCCTAACACAGATCAGAGGAATCTCTTGTGAGACAGGTGCACCGCTATATAGAAGTACACATCCTGGAGGTTGAGAGCTGAAACCAATCCCCTGAATCTAGGCAAGGAATTATAGTTGCTAGGGTCACCACCCTGAATTTCTAGGGACTCATGAATCTGTTTAGGAGTCTTAGATCTAGAATTGGTCTCCACCCTCTGTTCTTCTTTGGTATGAGGAAATAATTGTAATAGAAGCTCTTTCCCTTGTATTGAGGAGGTACCGGTTCTATTGCTCCTAAAGGAAGAAAGGTGTTTACTTCGTACCTTATTAGAGGCTCGTGAGAGGGGTCTCTGAAGAGGGGCGGGGAAGAGGAATGAGGAGGGAGGGAGGTACAGTGGATGGCTTACTCCCAGGACCCATTTGTCTGAGGTGATATACTCCCCTGCATTCTGGAAGTGGAAGAGCCTGTTGCCAAATGGGAGAAGGTAGGTAAAACACTGAAGCTGGCAGACTAATGAGGGTTGGAAATTCAGACCCTTGACTGTCCAATCAAAAACTGGCGCTTTGATGATGCCTGTTGTGGAGCCACATCAGATGGGTTTAGAGAGGATTGCCTTCTCTGGAACCTGTGTCTCTTCCTGGTGGATTCCATGGGTCTCTGGAATCCAGAGAATTGTATAGGGCAGGATCTCTGAACTCCATTTGCAATCTGCTGAACTTCTATTTATTTGCAGGAGTATAGTGCCCAATGAGTGTAATGTGGCCCTGGAATCTTTAAGAGTATGTAACAATTCATCAGCGTTCGCTGCAAACAACTTCCATCCATTAAATGGGAAATCCTTGGCCATATTTTGAAATTGCTGCAGCCAAGAAGCCCTATGCATCACCACCACCATAGAGATGGAATGGGCTGCAGTGTCTGCAGCATCGAGTGCTGCCTGCAAAGATAGATCTTGCCAGCAATTGTCCCTCAGCAATAGTGTTCTCTTTGATCGGGGCGAAGGTACTCAATAAACAACCCAAATTTTGTCAAGTTGTACTTGGCCATCAATGCTTGGTAATTTGCAATACAAAATTGCTGCATAGTCAGAGGTCCAGATGATTTTGGTTTCTGTTTTACGGGGTGGACTTATTTCGACGTTGTTTGCCCCACTCGTTCACTGCATCAATGACCAGAGAATTGGGAGGTAGGTGGTAGAAGAGGATGTGACAGGGTCAGGCAATGGCTACAGGAGAGTGTTAGAGGCAGATATATTAGTCCCAGATTAAGTAGATCCCTTTTCCCTGGGTAAGACAACAGGGGCAGTTCCAGAACAAGCAGGAACTTGCTGGAACCAATTAAGGCAGGCAGGCTAATTAGGACACCTGGAGCCAATTAAGAAGAAACTGCTAGAATCAATTAGGACAGGCTGGCTAATCAGGGCACCCGAGTTTAAAAAGAACCTCACTTCTGTTTGTAGCGTGCATGCGAGGAGCTGGGAGCAAGAGGCACTAGGAGCTGAGAGTGGGAAGGCATATTGCTGGAGGATTGAAGAGTACAAGCATTATCAGACAGCAGGAGAAAGGTCCTGTGGTGAGGCTAAAGAAGGTGTTGGGAGGAGGCCATGGGGAAGTAGCCCAGGAAGTTGTAGCTGTCGCGCAGCTGTTCCAGGAGGCACTCTAGACAGCTGCAGTCCACAGGGCTCTGGGCTGGAACCCGGAGTAGAGGGTGGGCCCGGGTTCCCCCCCAAACCTCCCAACTCTTGATCAGACACAGGAGGAATTGACTTGGACTGTGGGTTCTACCAGAGGAGAAGGTCTCTGGGCTGTTCCCTGACCCACATGGTAAATCTCTGAGGCGAACAAATCCACCAGTAAGTGCAGGAGCCACCAAGATAGAAGAGGAATTTTGTCACAAGGAATTCAGAGTCCTTGGAGGGGATATAATATTTTTTGTCAGCCCTTTTACAAGTGGGTGTCACTGTAGCTGGCATTTCCTATGTATTCCAGTAGAGCCTCGATAATGGGGAAGGCAACTCTAGATGGTGCTGCAGAGTGCGGAATGTCCAATAGCTCGTGCTGGGGTTCCCTGACCTCCTCAAAGGGTATCTGCAGAGAGTCTGTCACCCACTTAACAAGGTCCTGGAACTGGCAAAAATAATTGGCTGCAGATGGGGGGCAGGGGAAAAGTATCAGGGCCTCATCTGGCAAAGAGGATGAGATGGTGGTCTGACTTGTGGCTTCTTTAGTTGCCCTGGACTCCTGCTCCTCAAATGTTTCTTCCTGCTGCTGGGGTGGGGAAGCTTGGGTCTCCTTATCATCCCGATGGGATAGGGTCAGGGCCCTAGAGAACTGCCAACAATAGGCTTCCCGGGGATCCTAATATTGCCTTTGAGGTGCATACAGGGGAAAGGTGGCATCCAGGATTATTAAAACCAGGAGTGATGAGCTTCCGGAGCACCTTTCATACCCCTTCAGGAGACGGGGTTAGTGTAAGGGTGTACCAGAGAACCCTGCTCTGAAATGGAAGAAACGGAGGACCAGTCATCCTCCTCCTCCTCCTCTTCTTTTAATAGAGGAGCTCCCAGAGAATGGGGCGGGGTGAAGGCACCAGAGATGTAAAGAGATCTGGAGACTAAGAAGTTCCCAGTACCGGGAGACGCTCAGTACCTGCTAACAATGGAGACTCTGGTTCAGCAGTCTTCGCCAGTTCCTTCTGGTATCTGAAATCCTGTGGTGTTGAGTGTTTGTCCTTATCCGACGGTACCAGAGCTGTAGAATGCTTTGAGGTTGGCCCTGATGAGGTTGAAGACTTACATTGTACCATGTGGGAAGGACACACAGAGTGGCGTCTGAGATGACGGTAATGATCCTATATGTTTGGTACCGTCCCCAGATGACAATACCAGAGTCTTCATGGAGCCCTGTTTAGTTTTAGAGCTGTGGTGTTTTCCCGCATCCCCCATAATGGAGAAGCCTTTCCCACCCATGGTACCCAGCCCTGAGGAAGACCTCTCAGAGGCCATAGATCTGGCTGGAGACAGAGGCCTTTATGAGGGGGACTAGCTGGGAGAGGAACTGTATTTCCTTTTTGGAGAGGCTTTGGAGGAGGGTTCTAAGGATTTATCTTCCTAGGAAGAACAGGAGTACTTGTGGCACCTTAGAGACTAACAAATTTATATGAGCATAAGCTTTCGTGGGCTACAGCCCACTTCATCAGATGCACAGAGTGGAACATATAGTAAGAAATATATATACATACTCTGGTGAACTGGGCATGTCCATCACAAGGAGAATTTCCCCAGAGGGAGTCTCTATAACCAGAAAAGTGTTTTTTTTTTAATTTACCGGTAATTTTTTACACAAATGCTAAACAAATACTAAACTAACTACACTAACTAACAAGACGCTCCAAAACTACCGTGGTAGACAAGAAGCGGACACACTAGCTCCATCTCCAGCTCAGGTAGTTGAGAAGGAACTGAGAGGGTGGTTTGCTTGCGCAGTCTGATATAGCCTTGGTACAGAGCACAAGAACATCAACAGCACATGTGTGGGCTGAACGGACGCCGTTAATGAAAATCTCCTATTGAGGGTGTGTGGCATGCATGCACACCAAGAGTAGAGCACTCACAGGGACACTACTTGAAGAAGAACATATCTTTCCAGTATGTGTAGTGAAAAGGAAACATTTGAGAAAAATGGAGGAGAAACTGAAACAAAGATCACTTAGCACCACATTCTTATAATCTATGGCACATACTTAGTCCTGCTTTCATCTCAATTTATAGCACCCATGTGAAGCGCTTAAGTAGTACTTAATTAATAACACATGTTAAAAAACAAAACAGAGAGAGAAAAAGGGGCAGAAAGAAAAACAGGAAAAATGTTATTTTATACTTACTTGCAGAATCTATAAATTTTGGGTAGGCATCGTATGTGATAAGTGGAATTGGCAAATCCCTGAAGTACAATTTAAGTGCACCCGTGATAATATTGATATCTTCATACATATTCACAGAAATATCTGCTTTTTCCCCATCTGTGTATAGAAAGCAGCTGACATTAATATTTTAATATAAATAGATCTAGACTAATAGTCAATGAAAAAATCTATACTGTTTAGCAATTATTAAGATCAGCACAGCCATTGATTCTGGAGTATGTAAACTAACCAATAAAAACTGTTGTTTGACTGTGAATGTCACTTTTTCAGGATAAAGCCTAATGCCTTTTGTACAGAGGCCAGTCCTTTTTTCAATCTCAGGTTAACAAAAAAATTTTATGCAGAAACCTGTGTGACTGTTTTAATGGTGACTGGCTGTGTTGTAAAAATGTGTTGCAGATCAACTAATTTGAACATATCACTTTGCCAAAAACACATTTGTCAGCACTGAATGGGAAATGAGGACCGTTTGCAAAAAGGAAAATGTTTTTAGTACTCAAGTCGCGAGGACAGGCATGCACTCACCCTCTCAGAGCAGTGGTGCTATTTATTCTTGAGTTCAGTGGGCACTGGGTAAGGGCCTGAATTTGTTCAGCACCTCAAGCCCAGCTAGGACCACACAGAAGGCAAGTATTATTTGAGCTTTCTTTGTGTAGCCCCAGTAGCCTGGAGAGGCAAAAAGAGATGGAATTTTTGGCTCAGTAAAAAAAACATATGGGGAGAGAGCACACCTCTCCACCCCCGACTGCTACCGTGTCTCTCATTGCCTTTGGTGGAAGAGGAAGGATGTTTAGCCAAGGGGTTCCTTATTATTTTGGAGCTATCATCCAGGGAGAAGGCTTCGAGTTGCATTGCTCCTTTAAGATTCTTCTCCAGCTGACTCATGGTCCCACTGAAAGAGGAGCTTGTGGGTTCCCTAGTAAATCAGGGCAATAACTGAGAACGTTCAGTATTTTCTGACCCAATGACATCATTGCCAAGAGCCTTACTGTCATAGTCAGGCACTGCGGAGACACAAACTCTGCCGAAGGGAAAAGGGCAGCTTTTGGCAACCCAGGCCAAAATGGGATTTGTGTGTCTTTCCAAGGGGAGGGTATCCCTCCACTCAGCATAATGACCAGCCTCTGCATCTGCAGAGCCCAACAGGCAGATGGAGCCTGCATTGAGGAACCCCATGGCTGAACAGAATCCTTCACAATGTGCTGGCATAAAAGTTGCAGCAGATACTAAAGCAGATACCTCTGTCAAATGCCATTTTGACGTCTTCAATTAGGTCACTAAAGCCTGAAACTCTGTATAGTCCTTCAGAATTAAGACCTGTTAGGAGAGAACATTTTTAAAATTAGTATTAACTTTGCATCTCCCTTAAAACTGGCTTGTCCCTGGCCAGGTTCTTCACTTAAGGCAACAAGCTTTACCAGGTTTTTCATCTGGAATACAATTTCACCCCCATGCCTTTAACTCTGACCCTTGCATCAACCGCATTGTTCGGCTCAGCTCCCAATCATTTTGTGTAATCATGTTTATGATAATGATTCCCGGGGGTGAAAAAACAGATTAGACCAATTACAAGCTAATTCTTTTTAACCAGCTAATTGAGATTAACATATTAGATGTACAGTAAATACTTTAGAAGCAAACCATATATTCTAGTAAAGAATATTAAATGTGGGCTGGGAGAACAAGGAAGATGAAATATGTAAATACCGACTAGTCTAGTTTTTACTGTGTTAATCTTTCTGATTAAAATACCATGGGAAGTATAAAGAAGAGGAAGATGCACATGTACATCAATAAGATAGGAGATCATCCAAGACTGGAGTTTAGCAAGCATGTATCTATGTCAAAGCAGTACTATATACTATGCATTATAAAACACGCATTGCATCTGTCCATCTCTTGTATATTAATTAGAAAAGTCCTTGTAAGACATTAAGTAATTTCAGCAGAGCTTTTAAAAAAATCACAGATATTTGTGAACCAACAAACAACACCAAGTATGATACGAACTGTGTGGGTTAATTGGCAGTCATAAAATGCCCCGTTTGAAACTGTTTTGAGCAATCATGAATTCGGTGAAAACCCAAATGACCCAGATCAATCTAAAGGGATTATCATTAAAGCAACCAAAGCCCATTAACGATGTCTTACCTCTAGATTCAATTTCTCTAATACACATGTCTACTACCATTGGCCTTTTAGTGATGTGTGCTTTTACTAGCGTTGTAAGGTCACAGCTGTACACTTTTTTGACATGCTTCAGATCTGGCTTGCAGTCATTTGGGACCATCTTGGAACACTGCTTGTGAACATTTAAACCACAATCTGGGAGAAAAAATGAAAAGACAATTAACCCAATGTTGGGTGAAAATGTGCTGTAATGTTAATATAATAAAGTATGTATTACTTCTACAGGGTCTGACCCTGCAGACTTCATTCCTGTAAGGACCGCTTATGTGAGTAAGCTGAAAAGGACTGGTGCAGATTTTAAAGAACACTTACTAGCTGAATACATTCCATTCTAAGATGCAAAACCAGACATTTCCTCTACTACAGTATTTAACAGAAATCAACCAATAGAAAATCAAATTGTCAAAGTCTATAATTCTCCATCAAATTGCATAGGTTTTTACAGTAATTTCAACAGAACCCTATTTGTTTAATCCCCATTACATTCTGTAGGACTTTTCCACAGGGGAAGAGATCTATTATTCTGTAATGTTTTTCTCTTCTTATATTTTATATGTGACTATTTCCCTTCCTCTGGTCTTTATATTTATTTTAGGCTAAGTTTACACTACAAACCACTTTCGGCGGCATGCAGTATATGTATAGCTACATACTGCAGTCAAAAGCACACTGCATCCACACTGTGGTGCGTAGCTACACGTGGCAGTGAAAGGCTCTGGCAGATGGGAGGCAACAGGCAAAGGCTTCAGCTGTTTCCCCGCTGCCAGAGCCTTTCTCTGCTATCTCCCCACTTCCAGAGCCTTTCTTTCCCTGCTGCTTACTCCCTTCCAGAGGAAGGGCTTCAGCAGTGGGGGAGCTGGCAGAGCCTTTCACAGCTGCTGGAGCCTTTGCTTGTGGGAGGGAATGGCTCCAGCAGTGGGGAGTTGCTGGAGTCTTCCCCTGCATAGGAGAAAGGCTCCAGCTGTTGGGATCTGGCAGCCTTCCTCCCCCCCGTCCACTGTTGGAGTCTTTCCCTGCAAAGGAGAAGGGGACCAGCAGTGAGAGGCAACAGGACACTACACAGCTAAAAATAGAGAAAGCATGGATTGGGCCAGTAGAGGAGGTCTAGGTACACACCTGAAGGATGTGGGTATAAACCCAGAATGTCTTGAATGGCTTAATCCATGTTTCACTGTCTATGCTGCTGTTTATACTTGTACTATGAGGGCTATGCATGTATGTACACTACACACTGCCAAAAGAATCCTGCAGTGCAGACACACCCTTAGGGTTAGATTGTGACATTTACTCTTAACCCTGAGCAGGGTAAGGGAGGAGGTATTACTCCCAATGCTGTTTCATAGACTGGGTTTTTGAAAAAGAAAGCCCAGAAAGCCGGCAATTCCAAATAATTCTATTTAAATTAAAATGAATTTGGGAAGAATTTACTTAAAGAACAGTTCCATAGTTTCATTATAAACATTTTACAAATGAAGGTTTGGTTCTTTTTGAGTACAATTCAACCGAAATCAGATATGCAGAAACAACATTCATTCTGTACAAAAATGGGCCAAGCATATCTATCAACACTAATGCTCCATCCGTAGGGAAAAAGTAGGGAAACCAGCAATAATACTACAAGAAAGCATAGTGAAGACAGGCTGAGCAATGCAGTTCCTTCTAAGTTAACGGAATGTTCATATCCATGATTTGAGTCCGTAAGTCTTGTGTGATAATGTATGAGCAGCATTTTGCCTTGTCTAAAGCCTAACCTAGTTCCTTTTGACTTCACTGGGAGTTTTATCAGGTCTCTGCTGTCTTGCAGTAGGGACCCTTGTCTTGCAAGATGCTGAGTATCTTGAACTTTCATTGGTAACTGGCAATGCAAATGTCACCCAGAGCCCAATTCTACAAAGTGACATGCTCAATTGACATAGCATAACAGCACAGAGCCTACAGTGTTCACTCGCTTAGGCCTTGATCCAGCAAAGATTTCCAGTGTACTTAACTTTCCTGCCATGAGCAGTCCCATTGATTTCAATTATTCATTGATCTCAAGGGGACTACTCATAGGATTAAAGTTAAACACATGTTAGAGTTTGGAGGTTTGGGGCCTTGGTGAAGATTTACAGTATCCCTTCCCTCTGCCCTCCCCCCCAAATATCTAGTGTCTATAGAGGAGTCACCTTCATATCTGATCATCATTGGCTTTGTTGATATTTTAATTTACAGTAAATAGTTCACAGATGGTGTGGTTCTCCTTTATACAACAGCAAAAGCCAATGTTTGTATCTTAGTTTAATTCCAGCTCAGTCATTCATGTGCTATTACAAAAAGCACTTTGTTTTCTTAATAGGTTTGTAAAGCTAATGAGTTTTGTCACTTAGAATTTATTGTAAAGTGCTCAATCTCTTGTCACATTCAATTAGTCAAAATTTATGAACCCTGTTCCAGACAAAATGACTGTTTACAATTCTATTTCACTCTTTAAGTGTAAGAATAGCTCCCTTCCATGAAGAAAAGAAAGTGGTCTTGTGATTAAGGCACAGGATGAGGACCCAGGAATTCTGGGTTCTGCACCTACTAATGCCACAAACTTCCTGTGTGACCCTAGGCAAATAATGTAGAGGACAGTCTCCTCCTACACAGAAGACCCTGAGCTAGCAGAACTGGCCCAGTGGGGCAGGACCAGAAGACTTGTGCAAGGAGGAGGGCCCTCTGCACACTGCAGAGTTCTGTTCTGTTGGCTTCCCCCACCCCAACACATGGTGGGGGTTTGAAAAATTATTGGGGGTGAGGACAGATCCACCAGCCACTCTCTTTCCTGGAGGGAGAACAGAACCTATACAGAAAGTGTTGTGCTTCTGAGACTTCATAGTGTTTGTGGCACAGCACCACTCTATGGCAGGAGGTTAGGAGCCTACCCCTTCCTCATTCAGGCTGTGAAGAACTCCAGAGCACAGCCTGGTCCCTTGCATGCTTTTAGGATTTGGTCCTTAATCATTCTGTGTTTCAGTTTCTCCTTCTGTAAAATGGAGGGACAAGGAATTTGGGCAGAGAGCGACGAGACTGACTGGACAAGGAGCTGTGAGGGAGGGTAGTAGATTGTCTGGGCAAGAGTATTGGGACTGAGATGAGAAGTTTAAGGAATGGAGATAGGAACTGGCTAGGTGAGGAGAATGGGACTGGGACAAGGAGACGGGGGTGAGGAAAAGACTAGGGCAGCACAAGTTGGAGGGGATGGGGCACAAGGGATCAAGTCTGGATGTACCCTTGTGCATTAGCATTATGACAACAGTCTTCAATTACATGATCACATACTGTTTTTTCCACTATCTCATTCAGTGCACATGATGGATCTGCTCTGAGACTGAATCATCAGGGTTGTCTAGTGAAGGCTGTTGTTTGTAGGACCTCAGCTTCATTTGTTGCAGAAGATGGAAGGTGGGTAGTGAGGGAGGGGATTGCAGAAAGAGAAAGGACAGTCTCCTGGTTAAGGCAGTTGAATGCTGCCATGAAGAACTGGATTCTATCCCTGCCTCTGAAATCAGTTGCATCTGAGAGAAACTGGGAATTTTGCTTTGAAAATATGAAGTGCTATATAATGCTAAATACTCTGAAAAAAAATCAGATCCTAGGTGTTTCAAATTGGGTACCCAAAATTAGTGAACACTTTTGACCTTAATCTCTTTGTGCCTTGGCTCCTTATCTGTACAATGGGGATAATACCTCTGCCCCATCTCACAGGGGTATTTAAAAATAAATTCATTAAATGTTTGTGAAGCATTCAGATACTATAGTGAAAATCACAGTGGAAAAGCCCATGAAGAAATTAAAAATTAAGTGTTCAGAGCAGACATGAATAATGTGTAGTAAGTAAGGCCTGGGGCCACAACACTGAGCAACTAGGAGAAAACAAAATACAGAACAGCCATTTGCTAAGTGAGCACCATCCATTCTGTGCCCAGAATGAGGCCTGGGTCTTGGGGTAAAACAGTAGGTGAGTGTGTAATTAAAGACAATGATAATGCAAACACACAAGGGGGCTGAACTAAGAGTGCACAGGCAACCTTAATTCTGGCATTTCCTAACTTTTGAGTGATTGACTTTGCACTTCATAATGTTATTAATACAGTTTTTCTATGCGTACTTATATGTACTAAAATTGCTGCAAGAGCCACTCAATACAGCATACTGCAAGTAGTTTATCTTTAAAGATTTAAATATTAAACAGGGAGCAAAACATTTTGCAGAAACAATGTTTATATTCTTAAAGGTCTATCTCAACTGATGTGTGAGCAAGCCGAAAGGCTAACCCCCATTTATGGAATTGGGTTGGTCTTGTGAGCACACATCTACCCACGCTGATGGGAGAAGAGATATCTTAGAGCTACAGTATTGTGAGAACAAGGATAATTCATTTTAAAGTATATAAGAATGAAAAACATGTATTTACAAATGTCCTATGCTTGAATTAAAACAATATTTACATTTCCCATGGCCATCTTAAGGATATTTGCATACAGCAAAGTGCTATTTTATTAAAATGTTTAGCTTGCAGGGACATTTTCAAGCTGAAATTCATATTTCTAAAAAACCAAATTTAATTACCTGCGTTACTGCTAATCCTTTTGATGCCCACTTCAAAGCCCAATTAAGTCAATGAAAAGATTCCCATTGATTTGAAGGGGCTTTGGATCAGGTCTCATTAACACCAGAAACGTTTTAAAAATCAACATTGCTTTTCCATCTTTATGCTCATTTTTTAAACTTCATTGGTTCTCATACACCAAAACACTGCTACGAGGATTTGTGCCTTGGCTCCTTATCTGTACATGGGGATAATACCACTGCCCCATCTCACAGGGGTATTTAAAAATAAATTCATTAAATGTTTGTGAAGCATTCAGATACTATAGTGAAAATTACAGTGGAAAAGCCCATGAAGAAATTAAAAATTAAAATTTCAGAGCAGAGAGCAGACATGTGTAATAAGTAAGTAAGAGGCCACCACACATGACAACAAGGAGAAAAAAAAAAAAAACACAGACAGATTTGCTAATTGCTAAGCATCCACATCCCATAAACACTCCTGAGGAATATACCATGCTTCAACAGAAGTTTATAAAAGGCAGAGCACATTTCTATTACCATTATTATGATGCTTTGCAGGCTTTTTTTTATTAAAAAAACAACAAAAGCTACATTTTTGGTCCTTATCTGAGACTGAAGTCCTTTGACAAGTCAAAATTAATATTTTTGTAAGATTTAATTGCATCATTTAAAACAAGAATAATGTTGCTTTTTAAATAAAGACGTTGAAACGTAGCCATTTTGTTATGCTTTTGTCATAGGGAGGGTCTTTTCCCTGAGTTCACAATCCTGAGTGGAAGCAGAATGGTATTGTTTTAGTCAGTAGACTTTCATTTTCAGGACTTGATGAGAATTTAAGCTGGTGATTGTTACACACCAATATAAGAATGACTGTTTGCTTATTCAAGCAAGATAAAAAGTGCTTGAGTAACATGACAGGCTGCTTTCCAACAGAGTACTGCAAAATCCCAGAGCAATCCATTGTTCACATTTTCTACAGTAGCGATATTCAGCCTAAATTTGGGAGGCTGGAACATAGGGTATTGTAAGACAAATTACAAACTATTAAAACAAATTGTCTTTTTTTTTTTAATCCCAGAGTGCAGCACATCTGCTTTGCAACATCTTAGAGTCCTGCATTTTTAGGAGGGCCAAGAGAACCGAATCCTGAGTTGTATCGAGCACTCACTACTTCCACTGGCTTCAAATGTTCAGCACCTCTAGGGATCAGGCTCTAAAACCCATTTGCCAGACTCATACAAGTAGTGCCTCTGATTTCAGTTGGGCTACTTGCGTGAATAAGATTAGCAGGCTTTAGACCCAAGCGTTTGTTTTATTTCATGCTTACGGCCGATTTCTACTTTCAGTTACAATGAAGTAAATCCTGAGTAACTCAGTTTACTTCAATGGATTTAATGCTGATTTACACCAAAGGGTCTGATCCAACTCCTGTGGAGGTCCAGCAGTGTGTCTTTCCATTGACTTCCGCGGGAGTTGGGTCAGGCCCTAAAAGAAAAATTTGACCCTTATTTGTTAAAACCACACAAATTACATAAAGTAACATATTGCCCAGTAAAGTCCAGAATAAAGGAAAGATTTAAAAGACCATGGGTGAAATCAAGGCCCCACAGAGGTCAATGGCAAAACTCCCATTGACTTCAATAAAGTCATCATACAAGTGGATCATTTCATTGGCTGGATTTGTAGTTGAGTATAGGTTTCTTTTGTATGTTATCATCAAGCTGCAGCCATCCTTCACCAGAAAGTACACTTAGAAATTCACGAGCAGATAGACAAGTTTACAGATTTCAGAATAAAACAACCTTTATCGATGTTTTAGAAAAAGTTTCAGGTAAGCTATACTATTTTTAATAGCATATTGATCTTACTCTAGGAGTTTGGATAGGCTGTGGTATTACTTTTATGAGGGATATTGCCTTTAGAAAAAGAGCCTGACATAGCCAGTGCTTTTCTAGGAAGCTCAAAAAAACATTTCACAATTTTTCTGAAGCAACTAATATGGACTTTAGTCCATTGAGCTGAAAGAAGAAATAATGTGATCATATTAATGCATGAGCAGAGCCCAAAAAATATATGCATATTAATACTGCCCTATGTGTACCCATTACAAATATTTGCTGAGAATAAAATACGCATAGCTATGCTGTTGATTTGATTTAGTCAGTTTTAGATTTCCTTTTGCTTATGATTTACTGGTAAATGTGGCTGCTGAGCATGCTCTATTGAAATTATATCACATGTAATATACTTTGTAATTATATTTATAAATTAAGCTGAAAGACATTTATGTATTTTGTCTTTCTGAGGGGACGGTTTAAGGTACTGAAAGATAGATTTACATTTTCCTCTAAGAGTTCTAAGAGATTCTCCATAGATTTATGATAACGGCAGAGTGGTGTGGGAAAGGGGCAGGAGGCCTGGGTTCTATTCTTGGGCCTGACATTAAATCACTGTGTTACCTTGGGCAAGTCACTTAAGACTTGTTCCTCAGTTTCCCCATTTGACACAAGGGGATAAAACCACTGCCCACCTTTGTAAAGCACTTTGAGATCTGCAGTGATGAGTGCTACGTAAGAGCTAACTATTAGTATTGCTTTAATGAGGGTGAACAGATATAAAGGAATTTGCTCCAATAAATCATTCATCAAATAGTAGCTTTCCTTTTATGGTAGTTAAATTCTCTTTTGTTTACTATAAAAATTAAAGTTTACTCTCTCTGCAGTGCACGTAATCATTTACTGTTCTTTAGTTTTACAGGCATTGACAACTAGCATTACTTGTAAGTGCTATGATACCCATAACAAACACCATTTGTTGACATACGGTATTGATCTGACAGGAGCCTTAGTGCAACTACTGATCTGGGCTGCTCTTCCAAGTGGCCCCAGGACAAAAACAGGTCTCAAGCATAGATGATATGCTCCCAAACTGCCTTCCCTACTCCATGGTTCTCTGGTAATGAGCAGACTGTCTATTCTGTCAGAAAACCACCTCCCACCTGTGATGGCTTCAGACCACAAATGGTATCTGCATGAGTCTGTCTTTGCTCATGTTCCTTCCGCATGCTGTCCTTTAGTGCTGATAGGCTGTGCTCTTAAATGTTAAGTGTACAGTGCAGGAGCAAAAGCAATGTGCTGCAAGATGAATCTACCCTTGATTTCATGTATTATAGGGTTGTGGGAGAGGGGGGAGGTAGAGAGGGAAAAACAAAACAAAGACAGACAGAAGTTGCTTGTGCACCCAGGGGAAAGTAGACGGAGAAAGAAGAGGGGATTGACTGTATCTTTAAGGCACAGTTCTGAGTTGGTGGAGGAATGGAGGCTTAACTGGACATAAAACTGAGTCTTAACTTTGGAAATAAAAAAATCATCTTGTTTCAAGAAGTGCAGAGGAGCAACAGATTAACCATGAAACCTTATCAGTCAAAATGGCAGCCATCTGCTCTTCACAATTCTCTCTCACAGGTTTTTTGGTCTATGTGAGACAAGTTCCTACTGGACTATTGTTCACATCACAGAAACCACCAGTACCACCACCTTCCCCATTTGGCAATCTCAGCAGAGAGGTACTGACACTGTGATTATCCCTGGACCTCATGCAGGAAGATGTCTACGATCACTCTTCTTTCCCTGCCAATCAACACAAGGGGTAGGAACAAACTGCCTTGGAGAGATAATTATACTGTATATGGGGCACTGAACACAGAAGTTACCCAGGCTCAGTTCTGGCTGGAGATGCTGAGTTGTAATAAAGAATGAATAAGTACAGTTTTAGTTGCTATGACATACTAGCTAGCTGATATGGCATAATGCGTTGTTGGGACTCTCTTGGTTCTAGTTTTTTTTTTTAAGTATTACTTGTACTCTTATGCCATAAATTAATCTATATGCCAATGGCAACAATCTCCTTACGTTACTTTTTCTTTCCATTCCTCCTCCTACTTTCTGAAATGGGTGACTTTTATCCTTATAAAGGGAATCCAGGAATGCCCTGCATTTTTATTCCAATGTATCTTGCTAAGAGCAGGACTCAAAATGATTGAGTGTTCCCTGCAGTATTCATTTACAGTTGTAATAAGTATCGCTTTTGTACAGCTAATAGATTCATCTTATGATCTGTAATTGTTTGCTTTAAAAAAGCAAACTCAGTAAAAAGTACTGAATATTATAATCAGCACAGTTTTGTTCCTAAAGCATTTTCAATAAAATTATCACACAGATCACAAGTCAGACTTTCTGGAGTTTCCCAGAGTGATGCAGAGCCCATTTTGAATGTTAGCAGGCTGCATCCTGCTCAATCCTGTAATTTTTAATGTGGACTTCTACTCGCAGGGCTGGCTCCAGGCACCAGCTTAGCAAGCAGGTGTTTGGGGCGGCCACTCCGGAGAGGGGTGGCACGTCCAGCTATTCGGTGGCAATTCGCAGAGGTCCCTCACTCCCGCTCGGAGCGAAGGACCTCCTGCTGAATTGCCGCAGATCACGATCGTGGCTTTTTTTTTTTTTTTGGCTGCTTGGGGCAGCAAAACCCCTGTCTACTCAGAAAAGTGACGGGTGTCCCAGGTTCACCATTTATTGACTCTCGATTTCCATATCAAAGGTGTTCAGGTTAGAAGAACAAACAATTTCACAGGGAAAATTAAGCCCCCGTTTACACCTGTTGTACCCACACTTTCTTTCATTTATGCCCTCAATTACACCCGTGAAGCCTCTCAACTGCACAGTTCTAGCTCACTGGAAGAAGTAAACAATCTTTTGATGATGCACACGAAGCAAGATGCAACTTTGAACACACATGGGGAGCAGATCTTCTGAGTTTAGAAGATGACATTTTTTACATAGCCACTTTTCAGAGGAGAACCACATTTACTGAATTGAACTTTTTCATGGAATGTTAAGTAATCTTTCCCTACCCATTCACCAGACACATTCAACATCACTGCTGGAGCCCTTAATGGTTCCCATTCCCTCCACATAACACCTCTGTCCTTGAGGGTCCATTTCCTGGCCACCATCCATTTTACTGAAAATGACAGAATTTGGCCTCCATTCAGAACTCATTTCTCCTGGTGAGCGGGTTTGCTGTTTATTAACATGTGGCACTTTCTCTCCTCCATCCACCAGGGGGTGAGTACAAGTGGCTTGCCAGGGGGTTGAGAGAGCAAGGAGAGTTATGTGAAACCTGTGAGTATCTTACCACCGCACATCCAGTCATTCCTCAGATAAGGTATGACAGCCATCACAAAGATTATGATCACAGGTTAAGTGGCCTTGAGCATTCAAGAAGTGCAGTAATCTCTTAGTGGGCTTTACCCTGTAGTACACTTTATTGGTAGTATGAAATGGAATTAAAAATTAAAAAAAGATTGCTGTATTTATTGGGTGTTATTGACATCGGTATGACAACAGAAAAGTCCAATTATGTCTGAAATTCTAAAGCCATCTAGTTTACATTTTTTCCCTTTTTGTTCCTTTCTTATTATAATCACCTTTGTACAGAGTCAAAGAGAGAAAAAGAGAAAGCACTAGTTATTCTCACTTCCATAATACAAGCTAAGAAAAGGAAACCATTAGGATCTTCTGGAGAAAAATCTGCATTAAAATATAAAATAAGAAAACAATGTTGTCTAGAGTAGTTATAAATAAAAATAGTAAAAAGAAAAGTAATGTCAGTTTAATTATAAAACTGATCTTTTTTGCTCATTCTACAAAAGCGTGCAACTACTCTGAAAAGTGAAACTGTAGACTTTCATATTTATTTATTGAACTTCCAGATCAAAGCTACTTAATGTAAACTAAAAAGCCTGTTATTTTTCCTAACTGCCAGCGTTGTAAATTCAACATGAGATCAGAAACAGAGAGCTGTGTATTTTCTGGCTCATGTGTCATCAACTATTTAAAATGTCTACGCTGAAAATTTAGCTGACATCTCTGTTGCTGATGCATGAAGCAGAATAAAATCAAGCTCCCTTTCCCAGAGCTGCATTGGCTATGCAGATTTAACAAGTGCAAAATGTGGTAAAACATTATTTTAATGAGTACAGTATGTAGCTAGAACTCTGAATAAACATGGGGTAGGACTACTGAGTAAGGAAGTGCCATTTTCACAGAATATAACTGCACATGAATGTTCTTTCATTTCTTTCAGTTATTTCTAAAACTAATAAGCTAAAACTTTATGGAGACTAGAAACTCTGCTGACAAAAAAATTTGCATCAGTGACACAATAAAAAACATTACACATCAAACATTTCTTGTGGAATATTTTCAAGATTTTTCAGTCACAGATTTTCTATAAACTCATTTGTTTATGTTGAAATTTCTATCATTTTGCATTGATGCTATAAAAATCTTATTATTTGCTTAAGACAAAATTTCAGAAAGCTTTAGACAGGGAAAAAATTCTTAAATTAGCTTGAAAAGTCAGTTTCCAGGGCAACAAATGCAGCTCTTCATGCATCAACATATTCTTTATAAAATTAGATACTGGAAAATCGTAAGGCACATTTTAAATAAAGTAACTTGTTTTTCCAATTACTTTGATATTTTTCTCCTAAACAAAATAGTTGGTTTCTCTCCCTTTTCAGAGGTTATCAATAATATTGCTGAATTATTTTACCTAAGTTCTTCAGCTACAACAGAGAGACTAAATTCCCAAATGCATGCAGTATCTTTCTGTTCAGGCATTTATAACATAGCCTCTGAGTGCTTTTATAAATTTATGTATATCCCATTTTAATCATTTTTATGTCAATTCTTCTCAATCCATTAATTTATTTTTTCAAATTAGAGAGAGCATGTAGTGTAGTGGTTAGAGCACACACACAAATAAGACAGAGTCAGGACTCCTGGGTTCTGTACCCAGCTCCTTTTCTAACTCTGGCACTTTACTGCTCTGACTCGGTTTATCCATCTGTAAAATAAATCTAAATATCTACCTCACACAGGTATTGTGAGGTTTGATTATTGTCTACAAGCTTCATTAAGATCCCCAATAAGTTTCTCATGCCCACACACAGACTCATCCATATAAAATAAATAAAAATCATTCAAGCTACGTCTCCTACATACTGAAAGAAAGGAAAGATTATTATTTCCATCTCTGAATGTTTGGAAGGCATTTAGATGTAAGGTTCAACGGTCAATAGAAGCACCTGATACAACTATCACTGAAATTAAAGGGCATCTTTCCAGTGATTTTAACAGGAGGATCAGACCCTAGCTGCACAATTTATTATGAAATAGACAGTATGTCTAAGGCTTTACAGCATCAGGGTTGTCTTAAGAAGCAAGAATAAACCAGTTACCTGCACATTTTACTCCCTGAGCAATGAGGCCCCACATGAAGTTGGCACAGTATTCACACCAGTGTGGACCCCTGAACGTGTGAACCTAGAAAACAGTAGCAGAAAGGACAGACTAGATTATTTCACAGGCATAATATTCATGCGCATAAATGGGCCACAGTTCCCTTTTTACTACGGTAATATCTGCATTCATTTCCTTTCATTCTGGTTTGGGGCTTACCACTGAAGGAAAAGCTGACACAATCTAAGACAAAGATTTAACTGCCAAGATTCTTACAGCCTGATGGGAAAAGGTGAGCTTTCCATCCCGAGGGCCATCCTGAACAAAGGAGTCCAGTCCTCAGGAAATGGCTTTGCTTCACACAAACAGATCTGTAGGGTCAAGTGATGGAATCGTCAGCCCCACCTGACCTAGATCGGTGCAGCTGGTCTAGGCTCAGTAAGCCAGGATATGTAAACTAGCAGACAGCCACAGTTTGCTGTGCCGCTCCTCCCCTGACCACCACCAGGGATGGGATTTCAGCACTGTGCATTAGTGCTGTAAATGGAACTAAACGGTAACTGCTTTCCAACACTGAGAAGAGTATGCAAGGGAACTGGGGTCCCCTCCTTTGGGATTTATGCTGCCTGTCCCCTACAAATGGTCTTGTATGATGTATGTAGTGGGGCTGCAGGGCTTGTGCCTAAATCAGAAAGAGCCCTGCTAGACAAATATATTGGTACAACATATACTCCTGGGGGAATTCTGCAACGAAAAATTAAAAATTCTGTGCACAATATTTTAAAATTCTGCAAATTTTATTTGTCAAAACAACACAATATAATCACACCAGTTTTAATTATTTTTGGTCATTTATTTCAAAATACTTGTCAGCAAATATGTCTAACAATACAGACAACAATAAAAAAATTCAGGAATTTTTTTTTTGCCAAATAGATTCCTTACTAGGCATATTAATACAGAACTCTGAGTAATTCATTTAAACTACAATACGTAACCGTATTTCCTGCACCCATCAGAAGCAGTGCAAAGGGTTGGAGGAAATCGGGGGTAATGGAGATGCTGAGGGAGAGGGAAGTAGATTGCTGGGAAGGAGCCTGGGTGTGAACTTGGAGGGTTGTTGGATATGGATGGTAAAAGTATGGAACAGGTTTTTTTGGGAGGCGGAGAGGGGTTGTTAGGGAGCTTCCTCCATGCAGATCCCAGCTGATGCCTAGCCTCTCCCATTCAGTCAGGCACATCTGCCCCTCTCCCCATGTGTCCTTGCACCCCCTGTCCACATGTCCCTTCACCCCACTCAGACACCCACTCCGCCCCATCCCCATGTGGCCCTGCACCCCTCCCTCTGTCTCCATGTGGCTCTGTACCCCCTCTCTTGTCCCCATGTCTCTATTCCTGCACTCAGCTACTCCCTTTTCCTTATGTAGCTCTGCACTCCCTCCCCCATCACCATGTGGCCTTGCACCTCCCTCCACCCTATGGCCCTGTGCCTCCACTCCCATTCAGCCCCTGCCCCAGTCTGTCCTCTCCCACTTGCCCTTATGAGCCCGTCTGAACGCCCAGCAGCCCCACACCGTCTGTCTCCCCATAGCCCCTGTCTTCTGACCTGGCCTGAGAGGTGCTGCAAAGAAGGCAGGCTCTTTCTCTTCCCTAGTTGTCTTGGAGTGGCTGCTGTGTTCTATCACCACAGTGCCCTCTGGTGGGCAAAATGTAGAACTGCAGCAAGATTTCAGCAGCAGCTTTTTTTCTGAGCAAAAAATTAAAAATATGTGCAGCTCATTAATTATGCACATGTGCAGTAGCACAGAATTCCCCCAGGAGTTTATATAGGAATGCTGAATACACACTCAGAGATTCCTTGGTTTAGTATAAAGGATTAGCCTTTTTTCAGAACAATGTCACATATTGAAAACCTATATGCATGAATTTAGTAAGCGGAAAATGAACAGGAATCCAATTAAGCAAGAACAAATTCAAAGCTAGGGAAGAAGCCAATGCTAGGCTCAGTCCAGTCTTGCCTGCTTGTTCCAGTCCTTTAGCCACAATGAGCTGCCTCTGATTTATTTTAGTAGGTTTCCTGCTTAGAAAACCACAAGATTCTTAGCAGAAAAAAAATCATTATTTTGTTAACCAATGTAAAGGACTTTGAGTAGTTATTTGTAATAGATGATGAACTTAAATGAAATCAGTAACTGATGCTCACAAAGTAATGAAATTCATAGTCAAGAATATGTTAGCCTTAACTCGTTCAGTTCTGCTTAGACATTGACAGAGGGTCATCTTGCACATATATATGCAATATCTAATCGTAAGTGAGTGTAGCAAAGAAAAGGTGAACCTTTTTAAAACTTGGGTGCCTTAAGTTAAGAATCTAAATTCATACGGTATTTAGTGGCTATAAATAATGGATCTGCAGTGGCCTGATTTTCAGAGGTGTCGAGCATCCACAGTTCCACTGACTCCAGTGGGGCAGGAATAGGTAAAAATGACACTTATCTCACACAAAATGAGTATTCAGAGCAGTTTATGGAAATTTTGGTAAACATTTGGGTATCATTAAGTCCCCTAGAAATTGGTACCAATAAAGAAAAAAGATGTAACTGCTATATGAGAGGTATTTAGGTAAATCAAGAGTCAGTCTGGAAACTTACTCCTGAATGTCATTGTGATTTTTATATAGAGTCAGGCTTTTAATGCTATGACAGTCAGGTTTTTGTGGTACCTTCTTTGGTATTTTTAACCATAGAGTATTTGTAACTATATTAGGGTTAGACTGTGATACCAGTACTCATATTTAGCAATACCTTGCACCTTGAGTAGTTCCACTGAAGTCAATGGGCTGCTTGTGAAGTATCACTGTCCAGCCTTGATATGTAACTAAAAAACATTGTTGACACTGTGTAATCCATCCCACTAACCTCTTGCCTGGCTGACCCTCAGCATCTGCTTCCTCCATTCCTGCCCCTTTGCTGTCAAACACCTCTGGAGGAAGTCCTTTGGATTTTCTCCACTACTGGCACAAATTCACTCTCTTTTCCTTCACCTCTATTATGTAATTTGCCAAGGAACCATATTTTGCCACCCTCGCTGAATTACACTCCATGGCCTCCCTCTTGAAACCCTACCTCTTCCTCTCCCTACAGGATCTGGCTGACTTCTGCAGAGCCAAGCATGACTTGATCAGTAGCTGTAATCACCATTGCCCATCACCACAATCACCGAGATTTTTCATATGGTCTCCTCCTCTAATCCATCATGACCTCTTTGATTTCTTCCTGAGCATCTATTTTTCCTTACAATATAGGCATGCTCTGGTATCGCCCATCCAAAATGTTATAACTTGATGCCACACAGAGCTAACTGAATTTTTTTGCACAAAAAAAATTCCTGTCAGAAAATATGATTTTGTTGACATCAAAATTTTCCTGGGAAAAATGTTGATTTTGATTAATTTTTTTGATTTTATGGTTTTGAAAAACAAAAAAAAATGCTATTTTGAAATTTTGATTCTTTTCCTTTTGCTCAAAAATTCATTTTAGCATTTGCAGTTATAAACTTTTCAGAATTTTTTGTTCCCCGAAATGGTTTCATATTTTGACTTTTCATTCCAATTCAGAATGGAAACTAAATTCCCCACAGGATGAAAATGTTGTTTTCCAAATGGATCTAATGCCACATGCCTCTCCAGTTAGTGGTCTCTCTCTCACTTCACCCGCAAAATCATTGAATGGGCCACGTACAACCCTTCCTATAACTCTGTCCTGAATCCCTGGCAATCTGGTTTCTGTTTTCTCCTCTCCATTGAAACTGCCCTTACTAATATCTCTAATAACCTCATGCTGGCCAAATGCCTGGGCCTCTCCTCCATTCTAATCCCTCTTGACCTGTCTGCTGCTTCTGCCTATCATATCCTACTTCTTGGCATCTTGCTTTCATGACCGCATCTTACTCAGATTCTCCTTCAACATCTCTTTTGGTGGGCCCTCCTCTTTTCCTCTCTCACTCCATGTGGGAATGGAACAAAGCCCAGCCTCGTCACCTCCCTTTCTACCTTTACACAATATCCATCCTTCTACTGATGACTCACAAATCTACCTGTCTACTGCAGCCCTTTCTCCTGCCATACAGTCCAGGCTGAGGGCTGTCTTTCTGACATCTCCTGTATTACTCATTGTCAAATCAAACATACATGGCTAAAAGTGAACTTCTGATGATACATCCTCTCAACCCCTTCCTACTTCCCCCAGTTCTTGGTCACTGTTGACAATAACAAGATCTACTTTGCTACTCAGGCCCAATACCTTGGGATCATCTTAGACTCCTCACACTCTCTTATCCCACACATCCAGGCTGTATCCAAAGCCTGTCACCACTTTTTGTATAACAATTCTAAAAAATGAGGCTCTTTCTATTTACAAAGTTGAATGTGAATGTTGAATACTGTGATCTATTAATCTTTGACTTCCCTGACCCGCTGAAAAATAGTAGTATCCCAGAAGTCTTAATTTAAGTTATACCGTTTTTCCCCGTATAAAAAGCAACTGCCATATGCAAATTTTACTGCCTTATAAGATGTGAAAGCAGAACTGCCAATTTGTAGCTTCACACTCCAAAAAAATTCTTATTTTTGTCATGCTTCTTCCATGATCTTTCATCCAGGAAGTTCTTGGAAGACAGGGAACAATCAATTTATCAAGATCTATTTTTAATTTATAAAATTTAATGCTAATGTATAAAATTTGACTTAACTGACCAGTTTTAAAAGAACAAACCTGCCTCAAAAACACACTAAATTCGACCACAGCTCCCTCCCCAAAGCCTGAGAAAATAGGAGAGTCTCATATTATGGCTTAAAGTACAACAGACTATCTCTGTCAAATCAAACAGGAAAACAAGTTTCAGAGTTGAGTGTCCTCCATTTGTATTTAAATGTTTAACTCTAGGCACTTTTATTCTGAGTTCTCCACAGTATAAATGGGGTACATTAGATCGAAAGAACTACTGGGATGGGACATGGAAAGACAGCTTGTCTCTGAGGTTTGCAGAATTCTTAATTCTTTTACTGAAAGCCATTTTTCTATACATAGAAAAAACTGCTACACTCCAGTGATTTATAATCATATCTCTTTTTGTACTGTATTTAATTAGTTTAATTAGAGCATTAGGTAGTGCTTATATGTCCAAGGTCAGACATTTAAAGAGTCTCAATAAATAATTTCACTGAGGGCTCTGATGACAGCATTACTACAAGCATGACATCCTCAAGCAGGTCTCACTCGCAGTGATATTTGAGGCCTTGGTAAAATAGGTCAGTGACATACCAGCCATAAGAGTTAGCTATCTATATCTTTCTGGGGTCCATCTTTCTGCATATTATCTTTGGCCTTTTGAAATTGTTAGGCTGCTCTTAGGATAGCTTGACTGTAATATGAGAGACAAGAATGACCCAGCATATAAATAAAATTCATAAGCACTAATAGAATAAAACAGGTAGACTTATGTTACACTCAAAATTAAACAAATTAAGAAACTCTAGCTTTCTTATTTTACCTAACAAAATCTTCTAGCAGTTATTCTAGTGAACATTTAGAAAAAACAAGAGAGTTTATGAAGGAATGCAATAAAAATGCTTCAGAAATGTGATGTGATAGAAAAAAGATTAATTTTGAGAGCCTCATCAAAGCCAGCAATGAAAAGTACGGAAGGTTGGATGTGACAAGTGAGGTATGTATAGTTTACCACTGAAGCATACAAACCATAGTCCTAATGACTGTGCCTTGAGACAAAAAAAAGGCTTCACAATTTATAAACTAAAGCCAGTATCCACTATGCCAGTCCCTGACGGCATCAGCTTTTTCTTCATCTGTGTCAGATGACACCCATACTTTTTATATTGCAATGTAGCTTATTTTATGTACATCTCATTTAGGTGTCAGTCAGAATAACAGTTTCTGACAAATCCATACTTTTAGCAAATATGTCATGCATTAATTTAAAAAATAAGAGAACAACACTGCAAGGGTACCTCCTGGGGTTCATGAGCTAAGTGGGCTGAGGCCTGGCCTGTGGTTGGAGGGGAGACCTGCAAGGGAAGAGTGTTGCAGGAAATAGTGTTGGGGGCTGAATAAGTGACACTTTTTGTGTGTCAAGACTGAATTGATAATGTAATGTGGTATTCAGGAGATGCTGACGGAGATGCTGTCTTTCAGGCAAGGCATAAAACTGAGTTCATAATAACTTGTAGTCTGATGCCACTTTTGTGTAGACAAGACTAAGGGCTTGTCTACACAGGGCTTTAGTTTGCATCTGCAAATTTTAGTCCACACTAGTGTGTTGTGCACTAACTGGCCTGCAAGGACCCTGCTGACATGCACTAAAAGTTCCCTAGGGTGAATTAATGCAATTAAGTCCTACTACATTAACATGTACTAGGGAACTTTTAGTATGTGCCAGAAGGGACCCTACAACCAGTTAGTCTGCGACATGCTAGTGCAGGCTAAAAATCTACACCCCTGTGGTACTGACTAAAGCCCTGCAAAGGCAAACCCTAGGGTGTTATTAGCTCAGAGGACCTAGCTGAATTCCAATGTCAGCAACTAAATTCTGCCTGTTTAAATTCCCCATGCAGTTAATAGTGGATACAACATTCTTCTATTTTTTTATATGTAAATGTATTCTATGGCATTTTAAAGTATGTCAGCTTGAATGATTAACTCAACCTGTAGTATGCTCACTGCCACAATGGATTTTACCAAGAACTGGAATAAACGTGCCACTCAAGTAGCCAGAATTTCTATAAGGAAAGTACTTTATATCCATATCTGGCCTGACAATGAAGTCACACAGATGCCAAGGGTGAAAGAAACAGATGCCAACAAGAAATGAATCAACTCAAATATCAATTTGGCCAAAATTCCTATATAATCTTTAAAATAATGCTTTGTTATTAAAAGCAAAGAGAAGTTAAAAGGCCACCAAGGCCACACAGCAAATCAATGGAAGAACTGTGATTAATATACTGTATAGTTGCTTTTATTTGAAGATATAATAGAAGTGAAGGCTATGGCACACTCTCTCTTAAAAGTGCGCTGACTGTACTTGTATCAACAATGGTGTCAACTTCCCAGAGCTAGTCTTGAATTGTATCAACAACTTTGTTCAGCAGTTCTTGAGAGGAAGGGCCATTCTACATGGAGTGCACCATCATTCAGAGAATCGAGTATAAATAGGACCTTTATCAGGAAAGAGCTCATTGTCTTGAATGTTGAGCAGGCAAACATTCCTCCAGGTCCTCACTCATACCAAGCCAGGAGCGCTGTCAAGTCTTTTTACTTCCTGCTTTGTGCTGATCATGTCAGCAGGAATGTGAACAACTGGGAATTATACTGAAGTAGTATGCTATAGCAGGACCAATGCAGGAAGCAGAAGAAAAGAGAGAGAGAGAGAGAGAGAGAGAGAGAATAATTTTTTGCAAATTCAACAAAAATGATGACATTTCTTTGAGCAATGGAATAATGGATTTTAACTGAGGGTCTATATCACTTGATACCGTGTCAATGTAAAATACAACAGTTAGAAACTGGAGTTGAAAACCAAATAGAGTTCAAATAGATTTAAAGCTATTGAATAAAAGAAATGTAAAATATTCCTCTGAAAAGGGCAGATGATAAAGGGACTTCACTTTGCTATGTGCTGCTGCTAATTTGGAGAAAAGCAACTGATAAGAAGCTATGACACACTATGTGTGCTCCTTGAGGCAAATGCCTTGACTGCCTCATTACAGCCTTTCTAAACTTCACCACATAAGTGAGCTAGTCAGCTCCCAGGGCCATGCACGTGCAAGGGCATGAGACCTAGAAATAGAGACGTGTAAAGCTCCTTGTGCCTGTATACAGTAGTTTGAGTAAAACAAGGATTTGAAGAAAATGCTATTTTATTTTTTAAACAAAGGAGGAAAGCTTGAAATTGAGGACTGGCATGTAAAAAGAAGTGGTAAACTAGTTTTGTGCTGCATAAAGACATTGCCTTGGAAAAGCTAGGGCAAATGTAACAGTAATTGAATACTTCTGTTGGAGAGAATGCACCAAAGCCTAAATCTTCATGGTATGAAGTTATCTTATGGTCTATTATTAGTTTCAAAAGCAGAGATACAGAATCTCTGAAAGCTTCCTTGAAGCCTTGAGGAACTTTTAAAAAGTTTTCTTCACTCTGGATTTATGTGAAGAAGCGCATTTTTCACCTTTGAATGATTTTTAAAGTTCTAAATGTCTAAAAGAAACCTCAAATTTCTCAGGGTTCTCTTATCTCTGAGAACGTGTAAAGAGACAGGCTATGTTTTTTAAAAACTAGAGAGACACTCAGTTTGTTATCAGAATGTTTATTTGTGTGTAGTGACTCCTTTAAAGATATTCTGAAATATTTTAAGAAGCATAAATCCGGATCCACAGTTGTTGTAAATCAGTATAGCTCTATTTACTTCAATGGAACCAGGCCAAATTACACCAACTCAGGATCTGGCCCATAGTTTCCAAACAATCAGATATGAAACCATATAGATTAGTATGAGAAGCTATGAAAAAAATGCATCCAATGAACATTTGCCACATGGTGGTTTTTTTCTCTGTAACATACACACTGTACTTCATCTTTCAACTGTAATAAGTCTTACACCAAGTCTACACTGGAAATTTTTGCCAGGATGATAATGTCAGGACAGCGATTTTTGACTACATTCTTATACCAACGAAAAGCCCGAGCATGGATGCAGTTATACTGGCAAACAAGTGCTTTTGCCGGTGTAGCTTATTTTGTTCAGGGGACTGATATAAACTATACTGGCAAAAGCTCTCTTTTGCTGGTATAAGCTGTCTCTTCACTAGAGGGGGTCTGTTGGTATAGCTATATGATCAAACCCTTTCTAACACAGAACTGCCCTCACTTCAATCTCCACTTGTGTAACACTTTTAAGGCCATATTCTGCCTTCAGTGACAAGGTGCAAGCCCTTTGCCTTCAGTGTAATAGAGAACAGTATTTTGCCCTTCTGTTGACTTCTGTGTTATGACGACACATAAATATGACGATACATGCTAGGGAACCACAAAAAGAGGGTTAATCAGCATCTCTGCTGACAAATTAAATGGAAAAATGCATCTCAATGGAACAAAGTTTTGGTTTTAAAGAGATTAAGTTAGCATGTGCATCAGTAATTTACCATAGTAGTCTTGCAACCAGTAATACAAGCATGTTAAATTAACCAGTCATGCTCTGATGGACACTAAGTAGCATAGCAACAAAGACAACAGCATGGCAATTGCAAATGCTGTTCAAAAAAGTTAGATAAATGTTCTTCTGGAAATATATTTCCTTTTTATCCATCACAAAGTAAGTAAGATGACATCCTAGGGAAAAAACACAGGAAAATGTATATACTGTAACATTCGATTCCAACCCTGCTTCGACAGACGTGAACACCTCCTTGCTTCAGTGAAGCAGTACAGGACTAATCTAGGTAGAAAAGTATTTTTGCACCTTGAAATATGGACATTTATGAAATATCTGCAGAGTTCGTCTCCTAGCAAGATTCACATTCCGCAAGAATCAAGATACTGGTGGTATACCCACAAACAAGTCAAGGGAGATCAAAACTATCAGTTCCCCAAGGCCTGTGAATCAGACAATCCAGAGAAGGAAAAGACCTCCTAGATTATCTAGCCCAACTCCCTAACACGTAAAATTGTTCCCTACAGTATATTTGCTAGTGTTTTGTCCAGTCTTGTTTTAAATTTGCCGAGTGATGGGCCTTCCACTACATCCCCTAGGGAGATTATTCCACAGGATTAATACATCTCCCTGACAGGAAGGTTTTCCTGATGTTCATCTTAAAATTTTTCTTCTTTTACTTTCCTCCCATACCTCCTGATTATATTCCCTTTCTATGACCCTAAATAATCTCTCCTTCCCTTGCCTTGGTGTTTATGTCCTTCAACAATTATTATAAATTATCATTCTTCCCCAACCTCAATGGAAACAGCATGTTCGGCCTCAGTAGCAGGGAGATGGCGGGGTAGGGCAGGGGGATACAAATATTACCATGACAAGATATGGGGTGAGGAGAAGAAAGAGAGGCAAAACTCTGTATCCCTGTAGCATTTTAGGAATGGGGGTGGTTCAACTGAGGAAAATGTGGAGGGATTCTCAGGGCTATGGAATAAAGCAGACATTCCCATGAAAAGAAGTTGCATATTCCCCCAAAGTTAATACATTCAGTTTGAAAAAGAATGTTTCACATTTCTTTATTGTGCATGCTCAGGGACTCAAAGACTAGGCTCAAGTCCCTCACTCTGGGCATGGCTCTATAGATCACTTGTCTGATCCGGTCTTCAAAATTTGGTTTGGAATAAGTATGTGGCTGTGAGATCATATTGTCCAGGAGTATAATCCAATTTCTACTGCCCCTGTCCCAGTACTGGTTGGTAGTCTGATTTTGCAGCCAGTTCAAATCCTTGGTCTTAATCTTACATTATTTAATTGATAAGGTCTCAGTTACATTAGAAACGTCATCTCCAGCTACAAACTACCAAAACAATTGAGCTCTCCTGAGACAACACAGTTTACAGAAACTAGAAGAGAACACGTAACAGGTAGAGCCAAAGAATTAGCAGTTGAGGTATGCAACTGCGGAATGAACCTCAGGAGGAGATTAGACAAATCCAGTCTGATCACTTTAGGAAATGCTGCAAAACCTTCCTATTTGGCAAAGCTTTTCCACCATAACCAGAACAACATCTGCAGCTTCAACTATTCCTCTCTTCCCTGCTTCAAAAACCAAAGAAAAAAACGAACACTCAGACCAGGCCTGTCTTTAGCCCCCAAAGGGAAGACACTCACTCTATAGTATTGGGCTGCAGCACAAAATTGATAGCAAGATTTCAGTACCTGTTGAGTCATGTCCATAATGGGAAATAAATCTAAATATAGAGAGGCCTTGATATGGTTGATGGCAGGTTGGAATCATAAAGATGATTCAACAGATGGCCCTGGTTTGTTTTGACAATTGAAATATTATACAGCATGCTGGACTACACAAGTGGGATAAGTGGACTGAAAGTAAAATACACCAAATAATCAATATGGTCAGATCTAGTTTAAGCCACATTTATCATCTCAGTTCACTCTCAAGTCTCACTATTTAATTACTGTTAAATAAAATGTCATTTTAAGCAAATTCCTTGTAATTGCTATGTTTGGAATTACTTATTTTGCTTTTAATAATAAAGTTTATGTAAAAAACAGAAACGCAGATGTGCTTATATTTTATCAATATAAATATATTCAACAATTACCTCTTACCCTGAGGTTATATATTAAAAACTCACTCTGGCTTGTCATTTATAAGTTGTCATCCCTCTTTTTTACTTATGGAGAGAAATTAAACAGAATTCAGCCACAATGAATTTGCATTTGAGAAGTGTAAACATCACATCATAACTGCACAATCTAGAAAATACTATAGTATTTGCAAATGATGATCATTAACTGTGCTAACATGGTCCTACTTACAGAGCTCAGAATCATCCACAGCCAATCAGGCTGCCCACTTAGGGCAGAAGATAGCTTTGGGATGATAACTGGACTTTCAGGTGGCTTAAACAATACCACGCATCCAAAAACAATTATGTCAACACAGAGTTTAATCCCTTTTTCTAATTCCACATCAAACAAAATCAGAGTTAGCAGATTTATTGGTGATTTGAAGGGGACAGCTGTTGTGTTTGTGATATAGTCCCATCACCACTGGTATTTACAATTTCTTCATCTCATTATTCAACAAAAGATTACTTAGAAATATTGTAATGCAGTAGCAGAAATATTTTAAAGTTTGCTAGAGGCAGCAGCCAAGTCTTCTGTCATTTTGCATGCAGCCAGTAGCCAGCAGAAGAATGCAACAAGCTTCCCCACTGCTTTCCAAGATGATGGCCATGGTTGTAATAGCACATGCAACAAAAATAATTCTCCATTTCCTCTCCTTCAACTGTGCTAGTGAGGCACTTACCTCAAGTGCTTGGTGAGACAGTCTAATAAATAAAATAAATTAATAACACCTCATATATGTATACCTGCCTTTTACCCCAAAGGAATCAAAAGCATGTTACTGAATGTGCATACACAACGCTATGCAGCAGTTCAGACAGGAAGTAAAGAAACCTCCCATTTTCAAGTGCAAGATGCAGAAGGAATCTAGGGAAAAAATAGGACATTCCCAGGTTGAAAGTCTCCCAGGCCACCTCTGTCCTTGCAAAAAGTGATGGGACAAGGTAGAGCATCAGCCTGGAAAGGGTTAAGAGATCCCTGCCTATCACATGGCTGGCAAGGAAGAGGAAGCTGAGCCGTGTATCCTCTCTTCCTCTGGTTGGTGGATGCCAAGCAAAAGGCCTGTGGGGACTACATCCAGCTTGGTCCATCAAGTTGCTTTATTTTGTGTTCAAACAATAAATTGTGTCCTGAGGCAAGGACCTTCACAATGACTTGGACAGGGTGTTTGCTTCCTTTACTGAGCTGGTAAAACAGCCCAGCACCCTGCTAGTGACCTGAGATATTTAGTTAGGTGATTTAAAATGATTATAGCTATACTTTTAGGATGACAATCTGACTGTCATACTCAGCAACAACGCAGGGAGCCGCATAATCTACTGCTTGCTGTTGGTTTCAGATCTAAGGCACGATAAATTTGCAGGGTTTATAGTTTAAAAAAAGAAACAAAAATAAGGATTTTTAAAGCCATTGTAAATGGAGGTGACGGCCAGACTGAGGCTTAAACGGTAAATTTACTGTCATATGCCCACTGGCACACAAATTTCTGTTCTTGTGAAGAATTAGCAGATTAAAAAAAACGTATTTAATAAAAAGGTATGTGTTTACACTGACTTCATTTTAATGGCTTGGTGGAAGAAACGGCATACTTTTAATAGGTGTATTTTTCTAACAGGAATACATTTAAGGGAAGAGCAGTACAACAGTGATAACAATAATAATCTTGTTTGTGCAGTATTTACTACTTAAGATCAGGCAGTATGTTTAAGCAGCTAGCATAACAAAATGTACAAGGACAGTGCTATAGAAAATCTATTTCAGAAAAGAAGTAGACTAACAAGAATCAGACCATCAGAGTATTTCCAGAACAGAACAGAAATATATACTATTTCATACAGCATCTAAGAAAGAAAGCAGTATACAAAATGAAACATAAAAAGTATTTTATATATACGGGTATTCATGGGAAATCAGCATCTATTAGCACCTATGATTATCCTCAAAATCTAAGGCAAAGGTCTCTGTTGCAAGGCAACATTTTAAATCACCTGTACAACCCAGGTTCTTGCAAAAATATACTGTGGATTTAATTGACAGCCAGCAGGATTATTCTGTGCCAAATGTTGATATTAAATGCTAATTTTCTATTTTTATATAATTTTGTATACATTTTTCAAATTTATACTTATTGGAGGAGTCCTGTCCAGTAAAACATTGTGATCTTAAAGGTTTCCAATTTTAGTGATGGTATGAACTTGAGAGCTAGAAGCCATATTAAAAAAAAAAATCAAATGACGAGTGTTGACTACTGGAACTGTAAGAAAAAGTAAAATATCAGATGGAAATTAAAACAGAAAATAAGTGAATGTCATCAGATTTTTTGCTAAAATATTCAAGATTTCCCCCTCACCCTAACATTTTAAAAAATCTGTAGGGGGAAAAAACCACCACCAACAAAAAAATCTGTGTTCTAGGCACTCAGTGAAAAGTTGATATAATCACTCAGTTCACTTATACAGTTTTGCATATACAGCTTACCTATTATATGATTAATTTGGTTGCAAAAAGCTGAATTTCTAAGACTTTACATGATAGTTACAACAATCATATACACAGAGCACATCTATTGTCATGCATATCTCTTAATGGATAAAAGAGGAATAGATTTATAAAAACACATTAGAACAATAATTAGAAGCTACATAAAAGTAAAAGCAAATTATATTAAAATGAAGAGTAGGTGCTAGTGTCAGCAGCTTCAATAGTCCCCTGGTAAGCCATACTCCTTTCATCAGAGTCAATTCATTAACACAGGAGAAAAGCCAGAAACTAAGGGAAATGCAGACCATCTGCTCAATCCAGATGCAACAGAACATGCTTCTTATATCCAATGCTATTTACCAGTAACAAACAGAGATAAGATCTGTTTAATCCTCTAATCAAAGATTGAACAAAGGTCTTTTGACATCTCTGTTTCACAAATAAAAATTAAACTAAAATAATTATCATTAAAAGACAACTTTCTCACTGCATTTCACTGTTAACTTTTTTTCTCTCTCTCTCTCTCTCTATAAACAATTTTAATTAACATAGATACCCCAGGAACGGTAAGTAGGATCACAACAATTAAATGTATTTAAGCATTCCACAATTTTTTTGCTGCTAATTTATGTTTTTAAATGTCTAATTGCTTTAACTAGCAAGAATATTTTAGCTGAAGTGTTTATGTTTTTAAAAAGCCACATTGCATGTATTTACTTGCAGTCTTGAAGCTATTCTAGAACTAAAAAACATTTTCTGTAGTTGTAAGTTGAAAAAAGTAGGGTAATTCTTACCTTGAAATTGTGAACCTTTTCATATTTTGGAATATGTTCATTTTCTTTCAGAGTTGCTCTTCTGACAAGTGATGTCAACTGTGAATAAGCAAAGAGTTTAAGAGGTTGCCAAATTGTCACAGATGACTTCTGAGAACCCAGTTTCATTCCCAAGGCTGCTATCAATAAATCTTGTTGACGGCTCTCTTGTTTTGAGTTGTGAACTGCAGATCTATTCGCTTTTTGCCCTGACCAAGACTCTTTGGATGGCATTTTAGAATTGACAGGAAATAAAAATAAAAAGCTGTATTGATCTGTGCTCTCTGTAGATCAATCTGAATTCAAAAAACAGAAACAAACATTTCAGAAACCTAAACTGATCTGGAGAAAGACACGTTCATAGTGATGATAATGATGCACTTCTTATAAAAAGGCTGACGTAACTAGGCAGATTCTTCTTGCTTCTGTTTTTAAAGGGCTCTAATATGAGCTTGAAAAACTTAAAGGTCTAGATACCAATAAAATTGGAGTTATTATTAATGTAAGAAAGCCCAGCGTCTCTTCATCCATTTAAAAAAACATGTTATTTAGTCAAATAATGCATTTCTAAAAGCTCTCATTCCTACTCAATATACTGATGCCCATTTTGAATGAAAGATGCTCACATACTGCATATAATCAGTTTCTAGCAACAGACACTCTGCAAACCTCAGTCTAGCAAGGAGGGGGTGGCAGGGTGGGCTTTAGCAGTGAGAGATGGATTAGACTGGTCACATTACAAAGGCAGATAGCCAATGAAAAAACAGCAATAGTATTTAAGTACTGTATTCCTTAACTCACTCACTCTCCCTCCTCCCGTGTAAGACTTACTTGCTGGCTCAAGGAAAAATATCAGCAGGAAGATAATGAGCAATGAATGAGTCATGCATCATTACAAAATGGCATCTTTTGCCATTTAAAAGCTGAGGAGATGGTAATATATTTTCATGCTTAAAAATACTGTGAAAAGATAACCCAGGAGAGACTAAGGAAACAGCTCTATTTTTCGCTAACTACAAAGTGATGCTGGCAACTGGAACCAAACTGTATTAATGCTGAGCATAGCAGTCAGTGCAGATTGTTTTTCATTTATAACGACATTATCCTTGTGTTTGTTACATGTGTTTAAACACCTGTGTAATAAACTAATTCTACTGAGTGGAAGTGTCAGCTTTTTCTTCTCTCCAGTGGAGATCTCAGCACTTAAAATGTACCCCACCAAGATCTCACCTCTTTAAACCACCTTTTCCACCCCAAGATCTGGGACTACATTCGCTGTTGCCCTGCACATTGCGTAGTTGTGCACATCAGCACAAAATGAGTGCAAAGTGGGTGTAAAATGCTACCAAGTCAGAAGGGTAGCGTTTCACACCCATTTAGCACTGGTGTAAACAATTACAGAATGCTAAGGGCACTGGAGGAGCTGGCTGCTACAGTTGTGGCCCTGCATGCACAGACTTGACCAACTAGCCAGGGTGCAATCCCCATTTACTCTTCCTCCTCCATCTAACTCCAACACCACAAGCACTCACCCCCTGCAGTAGGGGAGAGAGATGACCAGTTTTTATAACTACCAGTCTATGTGTGATGCCTAAGACAAACAGGGATGTGAAGGCTGAAGGGCAGAAGCTGTGTGGAGGCAACTGATGTGAGCTTTGAGAATCAAGGTGCTTGAGCAGGATTTGCTGATTTTCCTTCTTGGCCAATATCTTGTCAGGTTTGCAAAATATCCTGAACCTCAAATCCAGGTTGGTTTAGATGCAATACAGATGCTTTGCTCAATGCTACTTCTAGGATATTGCTACTGAATAGCCATGAGGCAGCATGTTGTCTACAGGCTGCAGTTGAAATGCAGTGGTGGTTCCTAGACTGGCCACATAAGCAGTTCAATTCAACTCAGACAGGGGACTGGTTAGCCAAACTCTGAATACTGCTGCCCAAATTTCTTGTTGGGGATCTGTTCCTGCCATCACTCTATTGAAAAATAACTGTCCAACTGCTGCCAGGATCTATCGGTTTTAACCACTCCTCTCCGCAGCAGTATCTGGCCTTAGTTTTGACGTACCTAATATGAATCGGTGTCCATTTACTGTGCTCTATCTCTGTCCTGGTTTGTTGAGCCACACATAGTGGAATGGATGTGGTGGGGTGGGGATGGTCCCAGGCAGGTAGCAGTGGTTGGGAAAGGCTACCATAGCACCTATGTGGAAGCAGGTGGGGAAGGAGATGCTCACACAGGTGAGGTGGAAGCTGGATGGGCCATTCAACTCACACACTTCTTCAGGGTGCTGAAATTCTAGGGCTTATCCCAGCCACAAATTTCTGGCTAAGATGACACATCACAATTTCACCCCTAGCCTACCATACCCGGCAGCATTCACTATTAAATAATGTACAGGTAAATCCACAACCATGGAGTACATCTGTTCCAAAGGGCTCCCAGTGACAGCCAGCTCAGCAAAGGAGAGACTGGTCCTGGGAACCAAAGATCCGTCTCAGATGACATTGTGGAATACTAATTCCAGTAGGCCAGCCAACTAGCCCCCAACTTCCTCTTCACTTCACTCACCCCTTTAAAAAAAATTAAATCACAGACACTGCCCTGAAGATGCACTGAACTAGCAAGAAAATAATATATTTTCCAGTTCCATTACTAGAAGAAATAAGCCAGCCATTCTTTAATGGTAAATTTGCACTCAGACAATTATCAGAAGATACCACTGTTAGTTCTTACAACACTACAAATAAATTATATTACTTAAGAAGTAATATAAATCATTCTGATTTTTCCTTTTCATCCTCTGGCAAAGTTTGACATACTTTTTTCTTACTTGTCAATTTCCTTTTTTCTATTTCTAAAAGACTGATTTATTTTCAATTACTCTTTAGAATCACATTAGTAGAAAATGATTTCTGGGTCCTAGAAAATTAAATCTAGAGAACACCAATAAAAAGGTAAACAAAGCCACCTAACAGGGAAAGGTCACCCTCTCACTGCTGTAATTATGAAAAAGGTTTGTAATCTAAAAAGTAGCTTTAAGATAAAGTAGTGTTAGAATTAAAATGCATTGTTAGAAAAATCTACCTACAACTGGTTATTAGTCTTGCATAAAGTAGCTTCACATTGTTTATTACAAGGTATTTTCTGATGATTACACAATATATATACACACTATATATAGATACAAATACTGCACACACCTTATACGTGTATTTTTATATTGTATATGGTGTAATCCAATCAAACTATGTTAAACAATGTTGCAAAATCAGGCATTAAAAAGTTAGGAAAAACAGTACGTGATCATACAATTAAAGACTCCTATGTATACGCATAAGAGGTCAAAATTAAGATTGCACAGGAAACCTTCATTCTGGTGGTTCCTAACTGAGTACTTGGCTTTGCAACCTTAATGTTCTTTTATTGCAGTTTTTTGTATGTTATTTCCTACTTTTAAAAAAAACTGAAAAAACAAAAATTCTATCATGCGAAGCCATATTGACCTACAGCTTGGGTCATTAGCAGGATTCAGACCTACAGACCTCTACCATATGAGCTAAAAGACTGAGTAACTATTAGTAGGCTGTTATCCTCTCTGTGGACCAGCCACTAGAGTGACTAGATGAGATACACTCTTTGCCAGTGGGTTTTACAGGTATTTGCTGTATGGAAATGTGGTTTAGTGGTTACAGATCCTACTGCTCCTGTGCCCTTTGCCTGTTTGTCCCCTCGGCACCCCAGCTCCTGCCCTGTCTTCCCCTCTGCAGGAGGCCGAGGGGTAGGTAACCTACCCCATACCCCTCGGCCTCCTGCCTCCCTCTCCTCCTTTCTTCCCCTTCACCCATTGGCCCTTGCCCTCCCTCTCCTCCCATCCACCCCATAGCTCCTGGACCCCTCTCCCACCTCCCACAGCTCCTGCCATGCTCCCCTCTGCTCCTGCCCTACCTCCCATCCTCTGGCTCTTGGCTCCCTCCACCAGTGTGGCCTCTTCTTTGCTCCTGCAACCATGAGCTCTTATCACAGTGCATCTCTTACCAATATACAAACATCTATAACCACTACCTAATAAAAGGGACCGTTGTGCTCTTTTTTCTTTTATTTGTGAAGTCCTTTGTACTGTTGCAGTATTTGCTACTCTGGTTTTTCTTGTGACTTGGTTTTTCTAAATAAGATTTAATTAGGATATACACTTATTTTTGCCAGTCTCAGAACCAGTGAGATCTTATTTTACTATGTATCATCTACAGAAATGTTTTGTACAGTGTTCCATGGCTTACGGTGCACTCTAATGTGCCACTTTCCGAGCAGCTAGCAACAGTCATGTTATAAAGCTTAACTCAGTCACCACATAATAAAATAGGTATCATACAAGATATTTTTCTAAAATGGTAAGCCAACGCATTCAGTATGTGTTAAATAATAAAATAAAACTACTCAGTGGGAAATTATGATAATAGACCATTCCAGATGCATAGCTAAGCTCTCTAAAATCAGAAAATGCCAAAGTCAAGCTCGTGTGGGCAACCTTTCCTCTCGCTCCTTGTGCATGTTCATTATAATAGAGTGTTCAGTATTAGGACCACCTGGGTCCTCTTTCAAATACAATATCATACTATTTCTTTCAACCTTAGATACACATATGGAATATCTTGCAGTTTTTGTCATTCTCATAGGCATTTTTACTCTTGTAATGATTCAATATATTTTTCTTGATTTAGATTTTGTATATAATAAATTCTCTGTACTCTAAGGAATGTATTTTAATAATAGCAGCTATATTATATACATTTTCTTTACAGTCAGCAGGGACAGTGTGTCAGGGAATGAGATTTTAAAAGAAACCTGATTTGCTATGCACTTAGCCACCTTCTAGTGTTCTCACTAAATAGCTAAGTTAGACATGCACATATGTGCAGAAAATCTTTCCTTGCCTGCACACTTTATGAGTGTATTTTATGGCTCAGTACACAATTTTCAAAGGGTAATAAATCGGTCAAATTGCTAAACCAAGCCCCAATTTTTTCCAGTACAATACTAGGCATTTCTCCTTACTGAAAGCTATCTCCATTCCAAATCTCATTTTCCCAGGCATTTCAGCTATAGGCTTGTTCCAAAAAGGTCACACAGTTTCGAGTGTTTGGAATTTGTGACCAGTTTTTTATTCCACCGTCCTTGAACGTGATTTTTTTTTTTTTAACTCAGGATTTCCAGACACAATTTACCTACAGATAGAGATGATGCACAGAAATTTTCAGTCTGGAAGGCAAAATATTTAGAAACTTATGAGCAACTAAAAACAGGAGATTAGAATGGAAAGGTTCATGCAATCTCAACTACTAAGATTGTGGTTGCCATTTATCCTGCTATAATATCACATCTGAACACAGCTCCAACACAGAATTTTGCTTTATAAAAATAAACATAGTCCCAACCTCTCATATCAATAGGTAACACATGTCTAAATACAATGTATTTCTGCAGAAAGATATCTTCAAGAAAAATAAAATATTTCCACAGTTATACTGTGCAACTGCTGCAGCCATACTCTGAAGATACTGAAATATATTTATTCTGTGTGTAACTCGGTTTGAGTTAACAGCTACCCAGAGATGAATTTGCTTTTACAGCTGGCTGAAAAATGAAAACCTATTTGTGAGACAAATTTTTGAATGCCTGGTATTTTCATTCTGAAATGATCAAAATGGAACCAATGTTAGTTTTTAAAAGATTTATTGTGAAATTTGTTTTCAATTTTTTTGTAAAACTTTTATCAAAAAAGTTATTGAAACGGTTAACATTTTTCTTGTAAAAAATGTAGATAAATCATTTACATTTTGATGTTTTCC